>NW_019417325.1:2205-21317 GCF_000390285.2 Anoplophora glabripennis | reverse complement strand
TTTTTGCAATAACTTTTTTGTTTATTAACCGATTTTAATTTAACCAGTCTCATTTTGTAGATAATTTTACTCCCTATAAGCTGTCTGAGAGTCACTTTTCGCTAAAATTGATGGTTTTCCCTGCAAAGTGAAAAAACTGTTTTCCTCACTTATTTGTTTAAATAGAAAAGTTAGCTAATAAAAGTTTTTGACTCACGAGATGAAAGATGTCTTGTATTATGTTCCTTTAGACAATTTTACAATAATCTGGCGGATAGGACTTTTTTCGAGTTTCTCTTTTATTTTCGCTAATTTTCCTGGTGTATATAAAATCACTTCAAATAAGGGTAAAACTGGAATAAAAACCTACTTACAGATTCTATTTTCGGTCCAAACGTGATTTAAGTTGTTTTGGATGTTCCTATAATTACAATTTTATCGCTCAAAATAAATCCATTCCAGTCTAGAGCCTGAAAAAATATTTTCGGCAGCCGCGTCGGCAGATGAGGATAATAGGGGTGGCGCGGCCGAATCGGGGGTCAGACCGCCCATCCACGGCGGGATTTTTGCCGTTCAAGGGTTGCAAAACGTACTTAATTGCGTCCCGTTTTATTTTTTACGCGCTTCCGAAACATAAATTCGACCGCGAGGGGTTCTAATTCGAGGCCTTGCTTTCCATTTAATTGCTCATCAATCGGGGTAATTGCCCAGTCTTTGTGGACTTATTTATTTTATGATGCTTCGCGGTGGTGTTGTTCGGGTTGCTTTCCAGATTTTTATTGTTGACGAATGTTAATTGTTCGCCGCTACACAAAGGGGGTTTTATATTGAATAACGGCGGTTCATCAACGGAATGGCTCCGAGAGAAAACAGGGGAGCCAAGAGAAACCTCATTTCTTACGAAACTCTGACACCAAAACATATTTGTAGCTTTTCTACGGAAAAAATGGTTATCCTTGAAGCTTATCGCCTTTTTAGTTTCTATCCACGAAATACGTAGTTATTTGTTAGGAAAAAAACAAATTCTGACGATCTAAGCCTAACATAAACATAAGGATTAACAAAAGGGTCGTTTCCCGTTTTTTTCTTCATCAAAAGTTTTCTCTTATTTAAATTTGTCGTTTAGATCATCTTTAGGACCTAAACATCCCAAGTCTAGGAACACCTCGTTTGAAGATAGCTGCTACAAGAAAGTTGCGGAAAATTATAAACAAATTAACGAAAAATTACTTCAAAACGAAAGCAAATGCTTCAAATCACCTTCACGAGGCACCTTACGGATTACCACATCTTCAAAATAAAACAAACTGCATGTAGAGAGCCTTGGAATACATACAAATAATTTCAGGACATATCACCGTGTATCAATAGAACTCAAAATTCCTTGATTCCTTGAAAAAGTAGGTACTTAAAATCATCTCGGAAACAGAAACTTTTCTCTTATATAAATTTACCTCTTAGGTTCCCTCTGGACTCCAAAGACCCAAGATCATGAAATTTTATTTCAAGCTAGCCCACACTCTTATAGATAACCCTACCAAAGGACAATCGTTTCCTAAAGGTCGACTCCTGGACATTTCCTTATAGTCCAGGCGATAGAGCAATAAACGTAGACTTTGGCGTTTGAGTTTGAAGTCACCTATTTTGTTGTACAGAAAAATCCCAAATATTATGTAGAATATGAATCCGAGTTTGTCTATTCCAAAAAACCATTGCTAAAGTTATTCTTTATTTTTTGTTTATTTGATCATTTTCTATAAAGTTAACAACTGCGAATCAAAAAAGTTGTATTTTGCATTAATAATAATAAAGGGTGAAAAATAGTAGAAAATCATATGTATATATGGAGCAATTTTTAAAATAAGTAAATATTTATAAATATTGATAAAACTTTCTGAACAAATAGTAAAACATATGTCAATTCTACCCTATAAATTTTGCAACGATCGATCTCGTGGTTCTCGATTGATAGGATTGTTAATTAAGAAAATTTCAAAAAGTTTATCGCTTACCGTGGGTTTAAATCAAGGTTTAGAAAGGGCACACAATTTTTTAGAGATACTTGTTGTCGTAATAAACAATGATTAATCAATGCTAAGAATACCTATTTTTACATTTTTATAACCATTTAGAATTTTGTTAAAATTTTTCAACATTTTACTATATAAACAATTATTTATTATTACCCAGGGAATTTTGTATACAATCGACAAAATCTTGCACACATAAAAACTACGTTGTAACCCCTTGCTTTTAGCCAAATACGACAGCATTCTACTGTGCAGATTCTGAGGTATAGTTAGTTAATAATAATTTATAGCTTACGTAAGCGTGAAGTCGAGCAAAAAAATGTTTTTATAGCTAACTACAAGT
This sequence comes from Anoplophora glabripennis, assembly GCF_000390285.2. Lineage (NCBI taxonomy): Eukaryota > Metazoa > Arthropoda > Insecta > Coleoptera > Cerambycidae > Anoplophora > Anoplophora glabripennis. The sequence goes on along the minus strand of NW_019417325.1, from coordinate 18,965 downwards.
ACCTTCAACATCCGTTTAGTGCATTTTCTGCAGATAAAAGCTTAATAAAAGAAAAATCAAGAAAGGTATTTGTTCACAAAGTTTCATCAATATTTATAAATATTTACTTATTTTAAAAATTGCTCCAAATATACATATGATTTTCTGCTATTTTTCACCCATTGTTAATGCAAAATTCAACTTTTTTGATTCGCAGTTATTGTAACTTTATAGAAAATCGTCAAATAAACAAAAAATAAAGAATAACTTATTTTATTTAGGGCTTACTTTCAATGTTACAGGAAAAGATATGTCGAAAAACGGGTAATTTTTCGTACTTTTTGTATGTTTGTTGTTCCCTTGAATTTAGCAATGGTTTTTTGGAATAGACAAACTCGGATTCTTATTCTACATAATATCTGGGATTTTTCTGTACAATAAAATAGAAGTCTTCAAATACAAACGCCTCGTAGGCTCTATCGCCTGGACTATCCATATACGTTTAGGACTTTGGCTCTCTCTGGATGCTAAGGTATCTCTGCAAGAGCATGATGTTTTGAAGACAGCCTACACCCTAACAGATAATCATACCAAAGTAAAATCGTCAATGTTTGGATGCGTGTTGCAATGAACTTCTTTGGCCAAAACGATGGAAAGAATCGTTTCTAAAAACAACCACATTATCGAGATGTTATATTCAAGACATTTTAAGTATTAACAAAGTTCTTGCCAAATTAAAAAGGACTTTTTAAAAATTAGGTATTTCTAGGCTCAGACTGATGTAATGTCAAAATTTCATGACATTTGGACGAATGCAGGCGTAGTTATTGAGTCTGAAGTGACAGTATCAGTGTCATCACCGGTACAAAAATGGGCATTGAACAAAGTAGAGTTTTGTTTTAAACTTGGTAAAATTTTTACCGAAACGTTTCAATTTATGAACCAAGTTTATGTGATGATTGTACATTGTAATTCATTTGTATATTTAGATATTTCAAATCAACAAACCCAGCTTTATTTAATACAGCAAACCTAAAGAAGTAATAGAAGTAGATGCACTACTTGTACTCCGCACAAAACCCGCCTGGAAAACGGTATACTGCGAATTTTCTTTCAACACGTAAATAGTTTTGCATAATCAATACCTATAAATAAGCTCGCGTGCAACCCAGCTTGTGTGTATTGGATATTAAAATCGTGTAATTACATATTTAACGTATCAGAATTAAATGATGTTTTAACGAGCAAAACGCCAGATAGAGATCTAGGGTATGCGCGGATTTTTACGAAATTACCAGTTTTAATTATGATAAGTGGGAGCGGGTTCGATTTTGACGCACGATACCAGGAAGTACTCGTAGGATCCGCCTGCATTACAGTTATTGGCTTGTATTGGCCTGTTATATTTTTTGTGTATTTAGGAGTAGTCGTTGCACACATAGAAAATTCCTGTACTGATATGCAAACACCAAAAGAACTCAAAAGCTATTAACATGATTAAAAAATAGTCAGAAGGCGAAAAAAAGTGGAGAAAATAAATTTTATACACAATTAATATTTCAGTGATTGAAAGATATAAAAAATCAAGGATAATTTCGACCCCACTGATAAAAATTGTGTAAATCTGCGTAGACATTGGAAACATTGTGGTGACAATGAAATAAATAAAAGTAGTAATCCATATTATGTTAGTGAGCGGCAATACCCGTTGTAGTATCAGAAATAGTCTAAACACGTGTGCCACTCTATACTTACAATACACAATGATACTGACTGCCATAAAAACACGTGCCATACGCTCGACCAAGCAATGCATCAAGCTCACTTACACACAAACGGCAATGAAATGCACGACCAACTTCCGTCAGCAAAGCCTGCATCGTTTACTGGCACCAGGTATTAGGGTGCCGCTAGATACATATCGAACAAATTGATCGATGCTGAGCTTCAGAAACATAGAATAATTTTAATCTAGTTAGGGCTAAATTAGTCCCTTTCTGCCATAAATAACACTGCCAAATTTCAACAAAATCGGCTAAAGGATTAATAAGATTTTTTCGAAAAAACGATTTTTTAAAAAAGTTTACTTTTAAATAAAATTTTTGAATTTTTTAAAAAATCGCCTTTTTTCAAAATATTTCAAAAACTAACAAAGTTATAAAAAAATGATAGAATAAGAAATTTTAGGTCATTTCTTACTGAACAATTTGCTTTTTTTTAATTTTTGTAGGACAAAATTTGACTGAGTTATGACCGTTAGCAGCTCAAAACTAAGCTCCAAGACTGCCTTTCCTGAGCCCTTTTAGCTTACAAATCTAAAAAACGAAGGGCTAAAAAAACTGCAAATCACAGAACTTAAAGTGTTTTAAATTCCCTACAAAATGGTTTTTTGAGTAAATTTATAACTTCAAAATTACAAAAGTTAGGTATGGTAAAAAAAATTAATCGCATTTTTCGGTAAAATTTTCGGTGAGGGTAAATTACCATCATCTTTGTGTAGTTTGGAGCACTTGTGAACTGATTTGAGTAAGTATTTTAATAATATACATACACACACGTATCCATTTATAATGTATATAATTTTTTTTATTTGATATTAATTTAATAAAAAAATATTAAGAATAAATTCATTAAAATTAAAAAAAATTAATTACATCATCATACTCACATATAATTTATAGGGAATTTTTCTATAAGGAGTAGGGTTTTTTGGGTAAAACCAATAAAAAGTTTATAATTCAACAAATGCATACCATAAAAACATCTCAAACTTTCAATAATATATTTTGTTTATTTTATTATAAGGGATGGTTTTTAAGGGTTGCAACTTAGTAATGTGTCGTAAGCTTTCTAATGAATAACAAAAGAAATGCAATAGATTGTGAATGCACCAAAAGAACATTTTAAACTTTAAAAAACTTTTTTTTTCAATTTTTTTGGCCATGGAAGGTTAGTTTTTAAGGATTTTTAAAGGTTGAAAGGTTTTAAAGGTTGAAATGAACTTTATCCAACATATTTGAACATGAATTGAACCTTTAAAATACGTAAATCAGCGATTTTCGCATATTTTTCATACAAGGGTAGTTTTCACCCTTAAATAGAAAAAAGCACACATCTAGACAATATAACTTTTGAAGTGGGGGGTCAGATGAGCTTGTATGCAAGTTTTCAGGAAAATCCATGCTATCCGAAAAAATTGGAAGCTTTTACTTTATTTTCGCCTTCAGTGATTGGACTATTATGATCTACGTCACAGAGTAAGCCCATTTTACGCTAACATAAGACTTTTTAGTTAATAATAAAGAATATGTAATTGCATTATAAAGTTACAAATACACTATTTCTATCTTATGTCAAGGAAAAGCGGTCTTCTCGAGAAAAACCCCGTTTCTTCTGCTACGTTTCGAATTTCCCGTCGTTTTTTTTTTTCGAGGTAATTCGCGAAGCGTCGCCGCTCCTCGAGTTTGATGGAAGACTTAACTTTTTACATCGACAGCGCGGTTTTTAAGTGAAATTAACTCGTAAATTTAATGCATCCCCCTTTATAACTTCGACGGAATTAATTAACTATTTGAAAAGGTGTGTCCTGAGCTCCTCTATTCATCTAGCGCGGTAATTTCGGATATTAAAAAGTTCTGCTACAATAATACGTCTCGCTGAGTGCCATCGATTCTTATTATAAATTCTCTCTGCTAGTTGCTTCCGCCCCGTTGCAAAGTTTCGCTCGCCTAGAAGAATATTCTGCATGCAGGCGGAACTTCCGATAGGGTGGGAGGTGAAAAATCGTACACGTTTTTGCAGCTCTGTATTGCTGAATTTGCTCACATAACGGAAATGTATTCAGTTAAGCAATTCTAAAACTATTCTTTAATATTTACCAAAAGGTATACAGTGCAGGCCGTTTCTGGATCACAGTGCAGAAACTGTGGTTCGAAAGATGTGAAAAAACTAGTTCCGCTGTTTTGGACGAAGTAGTAAACCTCTACAGTGTTGCCACATTGTTGTTCCGAAGGCACTTAACCCCCTAAATATATGTGGTGATAAAATCAGATCGACAGCTTAACTATTAACTGTGATAATTTTTAATTTGTAAATTAATTAAAGAAATCTTGGCGCCAAAAGATCCAGTTCTAATTTTGCTGGTAACACGAGACACAACCTAGCAGGAACTAGACTTCTCCCTCGTGCGTCGAAATGTTTTCGGTTTTATTCTTGTCCCCAGGTACCTACTTTTATTACCCTATCCTAATTAACACTTATCCGGGTCATTACCTACTCGGTTTGTGCTTATGTACCCTAATAAACAACAACTAATTTATGTTTACAGCCTACTTATGCTAATCTCATTTGCTAAATACATTTATTTGGGATAATCTCGGACAATTCAAAGTATAATTAATATGGCTCGAAAATTCCCAGAAAGCAAAATATATTTATTGGGGCAGGTACTAAATGTAAACTATTTTTGCCTAACCAAAAATCGCACACTGAAAATAGCAGATAAGTAAAAAAGCCCAAGCATGTGGCTAGTCGCAAAGGAATGGTATGACGTCACAACATGGCTTCCGTGCGTTTTCCCGTCTTCAATTATTTTGAGGGAGAAATTGTTGAAAAAAATTCTAATTTCTTGCATATTAACTGACTGCATACTTTCTGAATATGGATTTAAAAAATATGTTAAATGAGCTTATTAAGCTTTGTATTCGAAGAAAGGTCAACTGCATATGAAAATAATCAGTACAGGTGTTATACATTATATTTACTGCTTCATAAGTGTGTGCAAGTAAAAAAGGAATCTTATGGACAGTATCTGGTTCGGTTTAAATGTAAATATAAATCTACAAATAACATTGATGATTATAACTGTTTTAAAGAACTGGTTAAATATTGCATTTATTCAAAAACTATATTCAGTTCAGAATGATTTGTCCTCAAATTTTAAAATATTTCCAAAAATTTAATTCAGTACCTAGTCTTAACTCAATTCCATCATGCATGAGTCACAAGTAGATAATCCTTCTGATATATCCGCACAAGTCACGAATATGCTGTCTAAAAACAGGGTACTAAGAACGACATAACTAACTACGAGCTTCTCTAAAATTTCTGAAATAATTTTACATTATCAACTTTCTTTAGCTATTTGTATTTACCTCACTGTTGAAAAATTAATATCTCCATACCAAAATGGATTTATAATTCGTCGTTCTACTCTGTCTATCTACATGTTGTTGAGAAAAAACAATTTACCGCTGAAGAATTTTATCGGCTTGACCACAATCTATTATCAGTGAAACTGGAATCACATGGTGTCTCTTCCGTTCTGTTATCTTTGTTGTAGTCATATTTCAGTAAGAGATATCATCTGTATATTATCGTGACTTCCAATAGGATAAACTTCATCCATCTTCAGGGGTTCCCCAAGGGTCAGTCCTGAGGACGCTCTTCTTTGTAACTTCTCGAATGATTCAACTGAATGCCTTGATGTAAATTACTTACTCTATACGATTGATTACACAAGATAATAATAAATTAAATAGTTGGTGTTCAGTTAATAATAATCTGCCTTTGAATTTAAGCAAATGTAAAATTATGTTCTGCAATCGATGCAAAAGTAGTCTTAATTTTGCTTATAAAATTGACAAGCCTTTTCTAAATAGAGTTATACAATTTACTGACGTTGGAGTTGCAAATGACGCTAAATTGTAATTTGATTAACATATCTGTTTAATAACCAAATCTATTCGGTTTTATTTTCCATAATTTGAAGACTTTCAGAACACAAACATTTTAGATATATTATACTCGTATGATATTTATACGTTGCAAACTAAAATATGTATGGAGTGTTTGGAGTCCCATTTGTAATATTTTCTCGTGACAGATCTAAAGAATTATGGCTCTTTGGAATTAACGTTAGTGGTATTTGTTGAAGGGGAACTATGTCTTCAATCCTTTTTAAAATTGTACAATACAGTAAATGCAGATTCATTGTGGGTTTGTGGGTTTAGGGAATGTGGGTTTGGGGTTTGTGGGTTTGTGGATTTGGAGTTTGTGAGTTTGAGTTGGTATGTATTGAAGGTTTCTGAGTATGAAGTTTCTGAACTGCAATCAACTGTTTGACGTCTAAGGGATCCTTAGTAGATTTTCGCATATTAAGAAACTAATAAACTTAGAAATTTCAACATGTGATATCTCAACGAAAAAAAAAAAAAAATTCGCCATTCGAAAGAGGAAGCCTTGTACTTTTAAATTATATGTATTTTTTTTAAAAAAGAATAGATGGCATTACTACATAACCTCAAATATGACGAAAAACAGTGCTTTTTGCACTTTTAGGTTAGGATATCTCGAAAACTTGACGTGTGTCTCGTTTTTATTTTGATTGCTTAATTGTGGATGTCATTTTTACTATTATTATTTTAATTTGGATTCTTATTTTCTATTCCATCTTGTCCTGTTGGATATTGTATTTCGGTTTTGCTGCTTCGTCTTCACTCCTCGAATACTGACCAACTATGATCTCACCTCTACTCAACGATGACTCAAAAACGAATAAATATCCCCGACCGTGCATTTCCAAACCCGAAATGAGTTGTAGGCGAACGATTTGGAGCCACCCTCGGCCAGCATTTACATTTCCTGTGACTGCCTAGCCCAGAAATTAAATGTTCGTATATTACCGTCCGTGATTCACAGGAACTGTTTGCTGACATCACAGAATTTCAGCCGGTGTCATGCAACATCATAATTAAAGGGTCATTTCGGGAGTAGGCCGACTTGGTATGCGGCTTTTCGCGGTGAAATATTACGCGGGATATTACACCTAAGCCGAAATATATAATGACCGGCGTATGAAACACACTCGTGTAGTTTTAATGGCTATTTATAGATCACAATGTAAGGGGTTGCACCGAATTTTTTATATTTTCAGATATACAGCGTGTAATTAAAATGAAATAATTAAAATCCTCTACACATAAGAAATAAATTATAGAAATAAAATCGAAAGTACCTATGTTAAATTTTCCATATTTCTTAAATATGTCCAAAAAGTTAAAATATCGTCAAAACCTTGAAATTCTATGACCCGTAATTACTATTTTTCTATCTGAAATTTGAAAAATGCACATGTGAACGCAATTTTTTTTCTAAAATCAAATAGAATTGAAACGGTACGCACTTAAAATTCGATAAATGAACCATTTTTACTCACACAATCCTACCTTACAGTAGTTTTGCCACTAACGCAATAATACTCCAACTGATTTCAAATCTTATTTATACCCTTTTTTAATATACTGGGTATTCCAAAAAGACCTCAACCCCCTATAACTAGCGATTTTTTGAAAAAAAATTCTCGGCTCCTGTTGGTCGTAGTATAACATTTTTTTTTAAATTCGTGAAAAAATGTCAGCTTTTCAAATAGCAATAATGCCATTTCGACTATATTTCAACGATAGGAAAAAGATCTACAATTTTCGACCCAAAGAAAGAAGTCAAAGTTTCAGTTGATCTTTCGTATATTTCCAATCATTTTGCAATACCTACGCGTACAATTTTCACAGAAAAGTACAACTTTAGAGAAAATTGTAAGCTGAAGATGGGTCACGTAAGTGCATTACTGTTTGATTTATTGAAACTTGGAAAAAATGTCTTTTTTTTGGAGAAACTCAATTTTTGTAAAAACTATCAAATATTTTGCAATTTTACAAAAATGCACTTATTCTATTTGCCAAGGATTACATATTCTGAAAGTTTCGTAAACAATTTTTTTTTTTCGTTTGAAAGATGTAGAAATTTTAAAAAAATGCGATATTTAGCCGTTTTCTGCAATAACTAATAGACCAGGGCCAATCTGTCGAAATATCCCGCTTCTTGGATGTAAGAGGGGGCAAGGTAATTTTTGCTGGAATACCTTCAGTGCAACTCACATAATAAAAGTGTAGATCCCTAGATCTGGGCGAGGTCCGGAACATTTTCAAAATTGCAAAAATGTTTAAAAAATTAAAAAAATTATATCTGAGTTTTTTAATTATATCTTGGAACCTAGGCATTTTGGAAGAATATTGAAGAGAGAAAAAAGTTTTAGAATTGAATTTAGCACAATATACTGAAAGTTAAAAATGTTTAAATTTATTACCGATGTTGCAAAATAGCAATAATTGATGAAAAAAGTAAAATTATCAAGTATTTTGGATAATTTTTTAAAATTTATTAATTACTCCGAGGGCATTCTAATTTTGGTAAAAAAAAAACTGTAGAGTATAATAAAACAACACACCAAATTTCATCAAAATCGATTCGATAGTTTCCTCAAAATAATTTTTTGAAAAAAAATTTTCGAATTTTCAAATAAAGCATCTAAATACTTGAACATTTTTTCACATAGAAAAGACCGCTCAACCTTTCAAATGGTTTTTGAAATATTGAAATCGGTTGATTAGGACCGCCACAGTAAATTTTTAAAGTACTCTTTTTTTATTTTTAAACAATTAGATTACATTTATCAATTTGCAATTTAGTTTTTTCAGAAATTATAATTTTAAAGTACTTGGAAAGACGCTTCTTTTTTTTTTAAGTTAAATTCCGTTTATTGTTCCTCGAGATAATAATAAGCGGTCAAAGTTTATCGGCATTTACCGTTAATTTATAAACAATTTAGCAATAATCTTTGATCCAGTGGCTTCGTTTTTCCGAGTTCTAAGCTGGAAAAATTTTCATATCCATAAGTTATCGGCAACATAGATAAATCAGCGGAAAAGCTGTAGCTCCCACACGCGAAAAGTGACTCAAAACACGAAAAGTGGTGGAGGGGGCTTTCGCTCCAAGACTGAATTTGGAGGTACAAAATACGAAGGTGCGAAAAAATTTGCATTATCTCGGCTTCTAATAGAATAATTTCGGTCTTTTTTTTAAATCTAATGTCTCGCGAGCCAAGAAATTCCAATATCGTCCTGTCTAATTTACACTTTACCCTATGCTATTGCATTTTTTCAATGAAAAAATTTGTTTACATATATATTTCAACACTCTGAATATGAATGTATTTAGTTATAATTATTACAATTATTGAAATAATTTTTGTTTAAACAAATTAAAAAAGAAATTATTTGGAAATTAATTTTTTTTGTTAAATACAAATAAAATTAAGAAAAAATAGTACTTTGAAATTATAATTTTTTAAAAAAACTAAATTGCAAATTGATAAATGTAATNAATTAAACGGTAAATGCCGATAAACTTTGACCGCTTATATCTCGAGAACCAATAAACGGAATTTAACTTTTTTCTAAAGAAGCGTCTTTCCGGGTACTTTAATATTATAATTTTTTAAAAAAACTAAATTGCAAATTGATAAATGTAATATAATTGTTTAAAAATAAAAAAAGCCTGTTAACTTTAAAAATTTACTGTGGCCGTCCTAATCAACCGATTTCAATTTTTCAAAAACCATTTGAGAGGTTCAGCGGTCTTTTCTATGTGAAAAAATTTTCAAGTATCTAGATGCTTAATTTGAGGCTGTGCAACATTTTGAAAATTCGAAAATTTCATAATTTAAAAAAATATATTTTTTACGAACACTATAGAACCGATTTGAATGAAATTTGGTGTGTTGTTTTATTATACCCTTAAGTTTTTTTCACCAAAATTAAGATGCCCTCGGAGTAATTAAAAAAATTTTAAAAAATTATTCAAAGTACTTGATTTTTTGCCTTTTTTTCCTCAATTGTTGCTATTTTGCACCATCGGTAATAAATTTAAATATTTTTAACTGACTATATTGTATAAAATTCAATTCTAAAACCTTTTTTCCTCTTCAATATTCTTCCAAAATGCATAAGTTCCAAGATATACTTAAGTAAAAAACTCTGATAAATAGATACTTTTTTTAAAATTTTTAAACATTTTTGCAATTTTGAAAATGTTCCGGACCACGGCCAGATCTAGGGATCTACACTTTTATTATGTTTGTTGTACTGAAAGTATTCCAGCAAAAATTAGCTTGCCCCCCAGTGGCGATCCGTGGGTTGAATACAGGGGAGGGGGGCGCATTTTGAAAAGATGACGTACATCATAAGAGCTGCGGGTGGTGTGGGGGGCAGCAGCCCCCCGCTTAGCGCCGTAGGAATTTGAAGGTCATTGTGTTTTGCAAGTACCCCAAAATGAATACAATGTCAGTGTGTACAGTAGCTACTTAGATACAATGAGAGAAATAAAATTCCAACGTGTGGGGGCTGAAGTGGATAATCGATCAACCAACCCAGTTAGGATGGGCATCACTAAGATGTTTATCTAAAACGGGATCAATTTTTGCACTATAGTCTATCAGTTCTAAAAATACCCCTTTGTTTACCGAGTCACTTTTTTTATTATGTCCACGAAGAGAAAGGTTACATGTACCACATAGTTTTAAGATATTTAAAATTTTTGAAAGAAGCAATCGATTTTTCTTAACTGTTTCGTTATGACTATTTACTATTTATTTGTTCTGCATAAGCACTATTTAAACAAGAAGCAATATTTACTCTTCCTAAAAGTAAAAAACTCACCAACTTATTTTTGTGTTTAGGAGAATTTTCATGTTTCTTAATTTTAATTTCTAAATGTTTCAAGTCAGAAACTCCAGTTTTCGTCCAGTTTTCTTCGCCTCCTCCAAACAATAAACATACAAAACAAAAAAATCTATTTGTTTGGTCACAACCACACAACCACAGGGTCTTATCATAAATGTTTTTATCAAATTTGCGAAAGCCGGCCCACTTNTGCCAATCTGGCATGAGAATTGAATTCAGCTCCCTCAAAAGCCCAAACTCTCAATGTGAAAAGAGAATATTTACTTTTCTATTCTTCGTTGACAGTGTATTGACAGCTGTCAACGGTCAATTTGTCCAATCTGACATGAGGGTTGAATCCAGTGACCTCAAAAACATTACCCTATATATTAGAATAATTAAAATATGCTTTTGACATCTGTAAATAGTATTGAAAATGAATAGTTTTGCAACGGGTCAGGGGAGCTTTGGCAGCTCCGTAGCTGCCAAAATGTTCATTTTGGCACTTTGTGCCCATAGAGACTTTTGTTCAGGATGACAAAATCTACAACATATCAAAAATTCAGACAATTTGACAGAAACCCAATTTCCATAAGATTATTGCGGGGTCATTTAAATATTTTTAACTTACTATATTGTGCAAAATTCAATTCTAAAACTTTTTTTCCTCTTCAATATTCTTCCAAAATGCATAGGTTCCAAGATATAAGTAAAAAACTGATAAAATAGATACTTTTTTAAAAAATTTTTAAACATTTTCGCAATTTTGAAAATGTTCCGGACCTCGGCCAGATCTAGGGATCTACACTTTTATTATGCGAGTTGTACTGAAAGTATTCCAGCAAAAATTAGCTTGCCCCCTCTTAGATCCAAGAAGTGGGATATTTCGACAGATCCGCCTGGTCTATGGCCTGAATATCAATGTTCAGGGATCAGGGACAGAATGAGCTGCGGTACTAGTCTGGCAACGCTATATTTGTAAATTAGTTAAACATAAGTACATACACAACATGAACAGTTTTTTTTGTAAAGCTTTAACGTTCATGATACAGAAAAATGTGGATAGAAAAAAATTATCTCCAACTCCGATACTAAGCTCACGTGTGTAAACACTACTTTCCTTCATTTTTAACTGCACTTTTTAACTGTAGCCGGGCTTGAAAAGGTTCCCAAGACCCCTGCCCTACACCCACACCCCAACCCCCTACCCATTTTTGATATCGACTGCCGGCACCGACTGTAACTACCCATCGGCACCCACCGTAAAACCCCTGATTTATTTTTTAGCCCTGCTCGAATTTTAGAGGCGCGGCGGCCATGTTCCCGGCCGCGGCCAAACTACCGGGCATTAAGACCACATGTTGCAAGACAAAGTGTATTGTATATTCCATTATTAGGGACGTGTTCTGCCGCGGGGTGGGCCCGGACCCGCCGTCCTGGAACAATGAAGCAGCGCGGGTCATTAATTGAGGAACTGGGTCGCTCGCGCCGGACAAAACAAGTGATAAATGTTATAAATTACGGCGCGATCGTGCGGGGCCGGAAAAATTTCAGGCGGCCGCGGCGGGTTCGACCGTTCGCGATCCAAAGGAACGATTTTACATAACAGGAATTTTTGTAACAGTTACTTTGTAACAGTAACTTTGCAACAGCTACTTTGCAACAGTTACTTTGTGACAGTTACTTTGTAACAGTTACGTTGTAACAGTTACTTTGTAACAGTTACTTTGTAAAAGCTCCTTTGTAACAGTTATTTCGTAACAGTTACTTTGTAACGGTTACTGATTGCGTTGTTGCGATATCTAGATGCTGTTGCGGAGTTACGACGAATCAGGGGTAACTCTGTGTAAGTTCATGCAGCAGCGATTTGCGAATTGCGATTAACGATTTTACGATTTATGCGACAAAAATTTAACATTTTTTCATGCACATTCGCGAAAATTAGTTACTTTTAAATTTCTTGTGTTACTTGCCTTGCCATGCCATGCCACAGACAAGAATTTTAAATATTCAATAAACAAAATTAAACAACATAACCTAATCTCACAAAATATTTTTGTGATTACATACGCAGGACATTAGCAATATTACTAATCTGTGATACCAAGACATTCATAAATAAACAGTCTTCAACAATGAATGTGATAAATAACAATGATTATCATTATGTTATTTATTGTCAATAGCGTAGAAGATGATTGCATATCAGAAATGATCTTGTGTCGTGAGAGCGTTATTTTAAAACAGGAACGACCGGAGAACTATTTTTTTAAAGTACTTTTCAACTTTTCACTTTACAAATGTAGAAAAGCGAAGAATAATTCTCTTATAAACATAAATGTTTTGCGTTTTAAGAAGTTTCAGCTACCTATTCATTTTCATCGTGCAGATTACCATCTGTTTTTTATATATTAATTTTGAAAACAGAAAATATACAGGGTGATTCAGAACTTATCCAAAAAAGAATTCTGGATGTACAGGGGACCCTTACAAATACAATTTTGTAAAGAAAAAATCAAAAAGGTCAGTTCGAAATCGATTAAAAAATACACTTCTGCACGGCACTGGAAACTGGTCCACTGTAAAACCTGACCTCGCACAATGCGACCGGTATGGCGGTGTGATAAAAACGGACAAAAACTTTCGCAAGGAAAGAAATATGTAAATAGAATTTTATCGCACCTATTTTATATCGGCAAATTCAAATGCTTTTGCCTTTATTAATTATTAATAAAATTAATTTGTGTTTTTAAATAATAAAATCATTTGACATACCCGATGCTGCAACAGCAATTGTTCAAAATTTTATCCACTCACGTGTAAACACATTTGGGTCCGTCTTACTCACTTTCTACGAACTAACACAAATGATGTCTTGCTTCACCATAACACAAATACTTCACCATAATACAAATGTTGTCTTGCTTCACCATAAATTAAAACAATATCCATCAACTCTGAGTTACTATACATGTAAGCCCTTTTTGACACTAACTACTGAAAAACTGATGTAAATACCACAGATAACAAGTAAAAACTACCTTTTTTTACAATATTGACTCCATTTCTCATGCCGCATCTATTCCCAAATTTTTTTGGATAAGTTGTGAATCACCCTGTATAACCAGAAAAGTGAAAAGTTGAAAAGTACTTGCAAAAAACAGGCCTCTGGACGCTTATCATAATTTGGTAATGGAAAAATACTTTTTTGTCATAATTATTGCGATAGTCGCCAAAAATAGAAACCGTTTCTATTTTCCCGCCCCCTATATTAAATTTTGCGATTCTCGCAATATATTGAAATGATGAAATGGATGTCAAAAATATTTTATTTCAACCAATCAAATTGAAATCCGCAAATCGCAAATCGCTACTGCATGAACCCTTGAGTATGCACAAAATGCGAGGGAGGGTGACCTATAGCATTTAATATACAGGCTGTCTACCATAAACGGGCTATTTCTATGAATCTCGCTCAATACACGACGCTCGTCAAAAATCTTTAAATGTTTTTTGTTGCATTTTTTGAGGCTTTTATGCTCATAACAACATATCTGGGATCTTTGGTCAAGTTTATGAGTAATCAAAAAAAAACCGGAAAAGTACCGAAAAGTTAGACGGCCCTAAAGTCTAACTTTTTTACTTTAAGAGATAGAGAAAATTTATTTAAATAAACTTTCATGGAAAAATTGATACCTACCTGGTGTAAACAGATTCTTGAAGTATCGTATGTAATTTGCAGCGCCCTCTACGGCTTAAAAAATCCAACAAAAAACATTTAAAGATTTTTGGCGTGCGTCGGGTATTAAGCAAGATCGATAGGAATGTTTCTCTTATACTAGTCCCAAAGTTCGCGTCTTGTCTGTTTAGATGGCGTGAAACACATTTTCTTCAAAAATAAAAAAATGACGTCATCAACTTTTTTTCCATGAATATAAGTACCCATTTTTTGCGCAAAAAATTTTTCTCTATCTCTCCTCCTTAAAAGTTACAATAACAAACATTATACTAAAATGTATCCTATTCTATGAGAACTAGTCATAACTTACTCAACATTACTGTGAAAAACAATCGCTGTAACTCCTATCACAAATTTGTGTACATAATAGTTGCTATGTTCTTCTTAAAAAAGTCACTCCACGAAGAAATATAGAATAATACACATAATCACGATTAAATAGGACAACCAAATATAAAAAATATTGAACAATTTTAATTGTAACTAATAAATATAACAATAACTAATAACAAAGCACAAAACAAAATATAAAATTATGATTAGCACTTTAAAAAATTTTCGATATGCATGCCTCCTACTTCTAAGCATTTATCCAATTTTCTCCTAACTTCCCTTGCAGCTTTCAACAACGTTTCTCTTGAAAGATTCTCACAAACATCGTCGAATCTTTTACTTTTTAAATGCTCCAAACTTCTCGTGGGTGTCTTATATACTTGATTTTTTAATGTTCCACATGAAAAATAGTTTATGGGCGTTAAGTCTGGAGACTTTGAAGCCCATTCTACATTTAATATCCGATCAGAAATATTTTATTAGACATTTGAATTGAATTTTATGATGGGCGGTAACTGAGCCCAAGTCGACGTAGACGGTCATTTTCTTAAATCTATGAATATGCTTTACAAGCGAATCCACGGAAATTAGAAAAAAGCACGTGCCACGAGTACTGATTAGGTCAATCGAGTTGCGATCATGAGATTGCCTCGAAAGAAGGACCGACCGACCTATAGACCTCCTCCCGCCGCTTTTCTGGGTTACGGCGGGCTCGCAATTTAAAAATAACCGCCGCATCCGGCCGATTCAGACCGGGTCGCCCGCCGGAGCCGATAATGATCCCGGTTCCGGTGTGCCGAGTCGTAAACGTTTTTAATAAGTCCGCCATCGCCGTCAAGGTCCGCGGCCGGAAACCGCCGGGCAGCAGTTCGCGTGCGGAAAAGTCAAGGTGCGTTCCGACAGGGCCGGACTCAAAATAATGTCCGTATAAATGCTATTAGTACGTACAGGGTGATTCATTATATTTTGACCCCTCCATTATCTTTTTTGTTTTAAGAATTATAAAAAAATGTGAAATACAAAAGTTGCACGATTTTTTATGTTTTCGAAAATGATAGTGGAAAAGCAAATGAAGTCCAAACAAAATGTCGCGGATGTTAACTTTGTTAATTTATTTGGGTGTTCCATTTAAATTAACAAAGTTAACATCCGCAGCCATTTTATGTGGACTTTATTTGTTTTTCTACCAACACTTTCGTAAACTTCATAAAAAATCGTGCAACTTTTGTATTTCACATTTTTTTATAACTCTTAAAACAAAAAAGTTAAAGGAGAGTTAAAATATAGTGAATCACCCTGTACATTAAAATTAAAAATTGCATTGTGAAATTGGATTCCACTATCCAAACTAACACAGGGGGCTCATTTTCTTTGTGACATACGATTCTATTAATCTTACAAAGCCCAAATTAGAAACGATGAATCAAGCTATAACAGCTGACAGGTAGGATTGCCAAAAAAATTATTGAAGCGCGTGGATCTATTCAAATGGAGCAAAAAGTTTTGAATTTTTTTCACCGGATTTCTTATGATTTGGTTATCGTTAAAAAATTTTTAACTTTCAAATCCTGAAATTACAAACTTCAAGCTTCAATTTACCTTTTTCTTAATTGCTTTACGATTATTTTTCTACAAGTTACACTCTTTTAAATACCATATAAAAAAGGATTTTTATTTCTCCTTCAATTTTTGTGACTAATTTATAATGTAGTATAGTACAGTCATTGTAGCTGAAAATCAGTTGTTACCTCCGAATTCTTTGAAACTGCATGGATTTGCATGAAAATGGGTAAAAACTACCCCAATGTGAAAAAAATTGAAAAAATTAAGTTTAAAGCATTTTATTGATAAAAATCTTGTTCAAGCACAAAGATTAAATAATGTTCCATGTTCTCGAACATGTTTTGATATATTTGATCTTTTCGACCCTTTATTTAACCCTTAAAAACTTCCCATATGCAAAAAATAATGATAAAAAGTTACTTTTTCAAGATTTGGAATGATTAAATCGTGCAATTATTTAAAATAAAAGTTACCTTATAGCTAATAAAATAATTTTTCCCTTTCAACCCCTAAAAACCACCCCTGTATTGACAAAAATGATAAAAAATTACTTTTTAAAAGCTTGGAATGCTTTAACGGTGCAATTATTT
>NW_019417325.1:0-1025 GCF_000390285.2 Anoplophora glabripennis | reverse complement strand
ATCACCCCTGTGCTAAAAAAATTATGAAAAATTACGTATTAAACCTTGGAATGCTATAATTGTGAAATAATTTAAAATAAAAATTCCCTTATGTTGTTTATGAAAGAATATTTTACTTTTGCCATTTTCAACTCTTATAAACTACCCTTTTACCAATATTAATGTAGATACTTAAAATATTTTTATTATAATCGATTTTTAAATGTAATCAATCATAAAAAAAATTGCTACGCTGCATATAAATAATCACACTAAATTTTTTTACTTATTTTATTTGTATAATATAATATATAATATATAAAAATGAGAAAGCTTATTTTGCTCCGAAAAAATGTCATAGGTTTTTTTTACCATACCTCGGTTAATTGTGAAGCTATAGTATCTTGCAAAAGAGCATTTTAAAGATAATTTCAAGATCTGTAAGATCGCTTGTATATAAAACCTTTTAAGTCCTTCGTTTTTTTAAAGGGAAAGGATCGAAGGGCTCGAGACAGGTCGTTTTTTCACTTAAATGGATATTTCAAGCGGCGAAATCTCCTTTATTTTTTATGCTATAGGAATAAAAAAAAGCAAAATATTTGTTGAAAAAAAGGCTACATTTTTGTTGTCTATCATTTTTTACGTATCTCTCATAGTTTCAGAGTTATTATATAAATAAGGCAATTTTTTTTTGAATAATGGAAAATACGTTTTCAACTTTTACCGTACATTTTTAAAAAAATACGCATTCTAAACCGGTCTAACTTCTGGATCGTATGAAAAACACTAAAACAAAACCAATTGTAAAAAAAATATGAGCAACCCATCTGTTTTTGACGATAACTCCTTCAATTTTAATAATTAACTTTTATAAGTGCTCATTTTGAAGGTCTTTTTGAGCACTACAAAAAAATTCCTGGAGCGTTATACACGTAAAATTAATCATTTTTTCGTTATTTGACGTTGAATACATCGATTCGAGTATTCTCCCCAAAACAAGTCCCCTTCCACTAACCATATTTCGCTTTGTATAGGACGTACAACAC
>NW_019417324.1:93126-95788 GCF_000390285.2 Anoplophora glabripennis | reverse complement strand
CTTATGTTTATAAATTTACCTTACACCAATCTCATGTTCCGACTCCTTTGTACCTGCCAGCCGATCAAGGCCGAGCGACCCCCGATCGCACACTACCGAAGGCCGCAAGCGGGCGTCCCGACGCCCGGCGTCTCGGGCGTCCGTCGGTCCAAACCGACCCATTACCTACTTTCATGTTCATTAATTCATTCAGTTTTTCATATTTCTGCAAATTCATTGTCTTCAGTTTTTATTAATATTAATTTGGTTGTTAAGAAGAGAAACGAAAAAAGGAGGGACTAAACGAAAACATAACTCTTTGCATAGATCTTTTGAAGAAAAGAGAACACGTTATAGCAACAAAAAGAATGATTTGTAGATATCGTTTTCTTTTGTTTAGAAAGTAGAGTATTCTACAAGTTTTATTGCATTCTCAATCTTCTAAGCTGTTATCACATCTCTCAACACAAAAAGTAGATGGATAGATGGGTGGATGGGTGGGTTTCATAGGTGGTACAGGTGGATGAATAAATATGCGTATTTATGCATGAACGACTGGATAGAAAGATGTATGAATTCTTAAATGGGTGGGTGGATAAAAAGATGGATCCAGAACTCTGCAAAACGAATTATGCCATGAAAATGGCGTTTTTAAGCATTTTGATCTATTTTCTGGTTTTGAATGAAATTGGGCCAGCTTGTCTGACTCTATGATGATAAATTGGAATTAAACGAGTGAAAAATCATACCTCTAGTGAGCTGGTAGAATAATGTGATATTTTATAACTTTCGTCGATCGTAAATGACGATTTTTGTGAATTTGGACCTGTTTTTTTAATTTTCCTGAGAACTCAGACCCGTTGGGCCAAATCTGAAGGCAGATTCGGATTCAGCGGAAAAAATGCATGGAAATACATGGATCTGAATACCAGATCCGATACTTTTTTTTGTGGGGCTCTGTAATAAGTAGTAACCAATTTTTTTTGCAAATACACCCATTATCAACCGCTTTAGTTACCGGTGGAATAAATTGTGTAAGTAATTAATAACATAATTAATGAAATAGTGTAAAACCACTGATTCAAAATAATTTTCATGTCACAGAAAATTATGTCGTTTTATTCATTAAATGATATTGATTCATGATGCGGTTTTCATAAGGGTCGGTGAGTGGAAACAATTTGTTGGTTAATAAACAGTGAATTATTATTATATCCTTTGATTAATTTCATTAAAATAAACCTAAAATATTTAGCTATTATGGCGTTGTTCATAAACAAATATTTCGTGATGGAACAGAAAATACACTGGAAATATTTGCTGTGAAGTATGAAATAAATATAACGGAGAGGTAGAACAAATTTTAAAGCAATTATATTTTGATTTCATTTCGCGGAATAATTACATTTCAGTATAATGTAATCCATGCAGCAGTGCAATATGAATAATGGACTGATATTTTAACAGAAAATAATTTTGCAGGTAAAAAGCTGCATAATGATGTCACTGAAATTTTACAAATAGCATTATGAATAATTTTCAGTTTTTCAGAAAGTAATTATCAAGCATTATTCTTGACACTATGCTTTTCGTTTATTTAAGATGCTATTTCTAAAATCGCCGGTGGGGTCCAAATAGGCCTTTCAAGTGTACTGTATGTTTAAATGAAACGAAAAAAAACTCACCAAAATTGATGCAATTAGTTTTCTTTCTTGGCGAGGGTAGAGAGGAAGGATAAAAGGAAATGCGTTCGACAAATTGCTATTTGTGGTTCACTTAAAGTTATTAATTTTAAGATGTATATAACGAGATATCTTACAAATGCTACGTACGCGAATACTGAGCTATTACTACTACTTTATAAACAGGGTGTAAGCAGTTTGACTGCCATTACTTCAGCATGAGATGGAGTAATCATAAATGAACAATAAAGTTGTATATTACAGGGGCGTGTAAGGTTAACAGTTTTCAAAATACAGCGAGTATTAATATTGGGGAGTTTCATCACAACGTGACAACAGCGCTTAACCTAACGCTACACAGCTGGTGCATACCACCTGTGCACGCGCCTGACTTGTACTACGGAAAAAATGTAAACAACTATTATTGTGTAACATTTAGTAAATTTCCAGTTTTTAAATAAATAAAATAAAATGTATCGATTTTAGCTCAAATTTTAGCAATTATGAATGTCTTAAAACAGGAACTTGACTTTTAATCAAATTATGAATTTGAAAAATATTAATTAAAGTACCCAAAGATTCACGTCTTCCAAACAATCATACGCATTAAAAATAATTTAGGTACTTACCAAAAAGCAAAATTCCGAAATGTTTAAACGCACAAGTGCAAAACAAACTACAACATATGCTGAAAATGTCCACCACACTGAAAGAAATGCGCTGTATTCTTTATTAGAATTCTATATGCCCTTTTAAGACCATTGTATACTATATGTGACAGTTAAACAGGTTAATATTGGATATAAAACGCGTACTGCTAGCACAGTTGTATAGTGACTATAAACCTTATTCTTTATTAAATTATTGTATAACTAATATACAACGTTTTTCATACCCTTTACGAAATAATAGCAATAACTGTTATTAAAGTGTTCCATATCGTTATTAGAACATCTAGTACTGGTTATAAGTTTTATAATAATAAATGTATTAAACTGTTG
>NW_019417324.1:51789-92463 GCF_000390285.2 Anoplophora glabripennis | reverse complement strand
GATACTGGTCTTTATACAACAAATCTTCCCTACTATACAATTGGAACATAAAGTCTATAACACCTAATAATGTATAAGTAATTCATTATAACCTTTATTTCATAGATGCATAAGGTGTATTAAGCACCTTCCAGTTAAACTCATTCTATAATGAGTATGGAGATGATTGATTTTTTTTAATAAAAGTCGTATATTGGTTATAAAAGTTTTAATATGCGCTATACACATTATTCTAGATAAACAGTTTAATAAGCCCATTTCTTTCAGTGCATTTTCAATGCACGCACGACACCTTCGAATCCAATTTTCGCCCACTCGCTGGAAAACACGTGAAGAAAACGTAATAGTGGTACGCAAAAAACACTCAGACACGGTCCAATTCCAGATAACAACTGAATTGCCTAATGCTGGACAGCTTAGTACCTCGTGTTATCCGCCGCGCTGTTGTCACATTGCTCGATATGAATTTTATCGAATTTCAAATTTATTACAACACTAATTATTTTTTAGAATTAAGCTTAAAGAAGTTAAAAAAAGTGATAAATATTGTATCTTATGGTACTCTATGCATGCAGTTATGTCAATAGTTCTTAATTAATCGAACTTTTGTACATCAAGTACAAAATGATCCGACCTTAATGAAAAATTATAGGCCCGTTGCTGTTTCGTATGGGTTCTCCAAAATATTTGAATATGCATTTTTAGAACGCCTCTTATCATTTGTTAATAAATTTAAAATTTTATCTACGAACCAACATGGATTTTATGAGAATAAATCGACATCATCTGCAATGTTATCTCTTTATAATCAAATCATTGAATTTGTTGAAGCCGGCGAATGTCCAGCAGTTATTTTTTGTGATTTGAGCAAAGCCTTTGACTGTGTAAATTATAATTTATAACTATCTATTTTAGAAAAGTATGGCATAAGAGGAACTGCACTTAACTGGGTATCAACATTTCTTCGGGGTCGTCAACAGTATGTGTCTTTAAAGGTCGAATCTAAACAATCTATAGATTTTATGCAATCCTGTTGTTTAAATTCGGTTGTAGGTGTACCTCAAGGCTCAATAATAGGACCTATTTTATTCATTTTATATGTCAACAATCTATCAAGTGTCACAAAACATATCGCCTATACAGCATATGCTGATGACATTTCAATGGTTTTATCGTCAAGAGATTCAGAAGCATTGTGTAAGTAGTAGAACCGCAGAGGCAGAGTCTCACAGTATCGATTTGTTTTTTAATTTGGACAAGACTGATATTTTAAGAATACATGATTATCAAAGAACTATCGAAGATCTACAAATTAAAGTAAATAATAAAATTGTGACTAATGCACATAACGGTGTACGTTTTCTAGGTGTTTATTTGGATGAATTCTTGAATTTTAAATTACATTGTGATAAACTTATTTCGAAAATGAATTATCTGAAGTTTCTTTTCTTAAATTTGCTAATGGTGCTGAACCTTTCCCAGCTTGTACACGTTTACTACGCCCAAGTAGATTCAATACTTAGATACGGAATTTCTTTATGGGGCAATTCGACCAATTCAGTTAGTGTTTTTATTGCACGAAAAAGAATCATCCGTTGCATGTTAACAATCTCGGACAGAGAGTCATCTAGACAATATTTTAAGGAATTACACATTTTACCCCTTCCCTGTTTGTTTATATACGAATTATGTGTTTATGCACATAGAAATAAGAATATCATTGACATTAACAAAGATAAGTATAACTATAACACGAGACATGCTGGTAATCTTAGAGTGCCGTTTGCCAAACTAAAACTAGCCCTGAATGCTGCTTGTTGCTTGGGTCCAAAATGTTTTAATCGTTTACCAAACGACGTTAAATACTGTTTGTCTGTAAATATTTTTAAACGAATGTTAAAGCTATATTTGCTCGATAAATGTTTTTACAGTTTTTAAATTTTTAAATTGATTAAGTGTGTGAAGCATCCTATACATGTATACTGTCTTAATGGAAAATAAATCATAAAAAAAGTTTAAGATTTTGATAATTTTTTTCTCGGAAATAGTCGAGTTTAGGACCTATGTCATATAAGGTTTTTTGTTTATTTTAATGTATTCCATGTCTATTAAAATTAAGGCAGTCAAACTTCTAAGACCCTGTATAAAAAAATAAAAAATATATTTCCAAAAAAACCAGTGGCCGAACGCCAGCGAGGCGGTGACAACAGTTTCAACATTAAGGCGATGTTTCGCATTGTATTAGCTATGTCCTGTACGAATTTAGTTTCGTGCAGCTCTTTCGGTTTTAAAAATACAATACCTATGTATGTTTTCAGCCACGAAATTTGAATAATTCCAAATATTTCGAATTTTCACCACCACGAACGGCGCCAGCGGTTCACCGGGATATATCTTTCACATACTGTGCGTATTCAATCGCTTATTTCAAGATGCTTTTAAATCATTTTATAAACTATTTTTTCTTCACTGTACAATATTATAGGTACCTACCTCAAAATGTTTTTCAGCATCTGACAAATGTTATGTCCCTCAGTAAGTCAGTCCTAGGTCCAAATTAACATGCTTAGCATATGTTTCTAATATTTATATTAAAATCAAAGGTTTGGTTATTTTCTTGGTGAATATTTAGAAGAGGGACTAATAATAAAATGGAGTTTTTATATCATGGCGTGAAGTTGAAAATTATAGTACAGTTTATTTTGGAATATACTCTTCTATTAGTGGACTGTATAGAAAATATTGAATACGTTAACAATTAGGCGATAATCATTAATAAGTTTATTAATCGTACCGAGTTCGCAAGCAACTGCTCCTAATAACATGTTTTAGGGATGAGTAAAGGAAGTTCTGTAACCTATAGACACTGTAACCGCGGATAGATAATTCTCGTCACTTGTAACATGTAAAGCCACTAAAGTTTATTAATTTCGCAATCAACAGATTGCACTCTCGATGAATTTAATAGGTAATAAAATGAGATATACTTTTATATCAAGAAATACTATCTTCTCTCTTTAAATTTAATGATGCCATTGTTGTAGCACTGGTTATACCGAAAGTCGCCATCTACTTGTTCTATGATTTGGTATTTTGCAATTGAAACAGAACAATTAATACAATGATTTCGGTTGGTTTTCTTAGAATTTGTCTTTAAGTTTTAATGTTGTGACAGCTTTTAAAGAATAGCAAACATAAGTAATTTCAAGTAACTAATAAATGATTATTATCAGATAATTTTATGATATTTGCAGTGAAGTTGAAAGGAGGAAGAATATTATAATTTAAAATTTTGGTTGCTGTGCATTTCGTTGTTTTCTTAATGAAAGGATTATTAGTTGCTCTTTATTGTACTTGCAGTTACTAATAATAGCATCCCATTGAAAGAAAATATTATTATTATTTTTTGTAAATATTATTCATTATTTAAAAGATACAACAAACGTAAATCAATGCATTTTATTAATAAAATTATGAAAAAAATATATATTTCAATGTTCTACAAAGGATGCTCTTAAATGTAGCTTGTTTCTTTTGTGTCCAATTCCTCAAATGTTGAAAAGTACCAAATCATAGAAATACTGCTAATAATTCTGATTCATGATGCATGTCCCATCCCATGGATACAAAATAAATTCAAAATAGCTTCATTAGAATAATTATTTGCATTTTTCTTGTCGAGCAAATACTTGATACTTGTAGAATTCTGAATGACAATACCAATATTTGTCTTTCAATGTTTTTTAACGTAATATTCTTGAGATTGTAAGAAAACCGCAAATATCTGAGAAAATCGAAACTGTAACCCCTACAATGCCTATATCGGCGAAAGGAGAATTTAACTATCTTTAATATGGGGTATTCCATTTGATTTTAAAAAGTTGTGTCGGTTTCAAGTTTTCAAAAGGTAACGTAAAAAATGGTTCACTTGGTATAACCGGAAACGCTACAACAATGGTATTACTTTATTTAAAAAAAATTGAAATTGGAGTAGTCTCTGAAATATTCTTATGGGCCGTCATCGAAAGACAGCCTACATAGCATACATTGTAAACACAGTTGTTGATTAAAAAGACTCCCATCATATATACAGTGTGGAACAGCCAAATGGAATAAATTCAGTATCTCAATTGTTGTGCATATTTATAAAAAATCCCGAGACACGTCGATTTTGGATTCTGAAATGTCATCCTGTAACGTAAAAATGTCATCCCTAAATTCAACCCCTTTCGAATGGTAGTTACAACCCCTAAATTTTTAAATGGGAAATAAGGGTTTGTGATACCTCATTTGAAAGGTATTTTCATTCTCTATTCAAAAATACTATGGTCTTAATATTTATTGCAAAAATTAGGAGTAAAAAAATAAATTCATCAGTTTGACGAAATTTAGGGGTTGCAACTGCCACTCGAAGAGATTTGAATTTGGGGATGAAATTTTTAACTTGCAAAATGCCATTTTAGAATCCACAATCGACGAGTCTCGGGATTTTTTCATAAATGTGCACAATAATTGAAATACTGAAATCATTCCATTTGGCTGTTCCACACTGTATAATATAAATAATATCATCAGATAAAGGTATATAGGTATGCTAAACAAATAGTTCCATAGAGAAGCTAGTATGTAATTATATAGTTGTGGTCGCACCACCTGTACCAAGTATCTTATCACAATATAAAACAGTCCGTTTGAATTTTTTGTATTTGTTTTTCCGTCCTTTTAATTCTCAGTAAAAACGGACGGTAGAGTATTGGCAGATAGAAAAGAACAAGCAGTAGGTGTGGCATATTTTGTACAGAACATTAAGTGAAAGTGCAGTGAATTATCAAATGATTACATTAGTAGATTATTGACTATAATAACTAATAACATTAGTGTTTTTTACTCTATTACCATCTCTTGACGAACTGATTCCAAGAACATCTGCCCTAGAAGGATCTTGGTAAGTCCATCATTTAACCACCATGATCAATTTTGTTTGAATATGAGATATACGACGAATGTCAATACATTATTTTTATTTACATGACAGACCAAATTCTGATAAAATTTTATTTTATGACATTCAAACATTAACGTTTTTGCTTTATAACGTAGGGTGTCCTGGTAAAAATAAGTTTAGTAATTTGATAAGCAGTAATGACGAAAAACCAACGCTTGAGCTACGTGTACAAATTTCAATTTAAAATTCAATTCAGTAAAAATAGAGATCAGTACTCAAAGTGTTTTGAATATGTCTGGAAGCCAGTAAAAATTACCATATCTAATACATTACTTGTTGTTTCCTTTCACCAATATTATTTTAACGTTTTGCAACATTATCATAGTTTCTAGAGGCAGCTGAATTAACTTTGCAGACTGCTGTACTAATGAATGTAGGTACAATTAAATAACTTTCAAAACAGTAGCCCTGTATACAAAGTGTAGAAACTCTACCATTAATTAACAAGAACTGAGGTGTCACACAGCAATGTGGAAAGTTTTAACTGCAGAGTTATATTTTGATATAATACTGGAGTTATGGAATACGAATATAATTTATGCAAAAACGCCAATTAAATGAGAGAAGTTCGTAGGTTGGAAATTTAGTTATAGTCTTCAAATTTAATACAGTTTGGTGCATATTATATTAGTTGAATTTGGCTGAATTGTCTGAACAGAATGATTTATGTGCGTCACTAATGTAATAATTTGAGTTTTTTTTGTATAGTCCAGGGAACAAGGGGAAAAATAAGGTAAAACCTAGGTTAGGTTTCAGAAAAAGTGAAGGTATTCTATGTATATAGAATGCTCCAAAGTTGTGGATAACTAAAATATTTATATGTACCGAAAATTGAAGCGGTAAAGTACCGTTGGTTTTTTAACGATAACTTCCTTAATTTTAAAGCTATTAAGACGATCCAAAAACGATTTTACGGAAAATTTCGACAGCTAAAAGTACTGTAAAATTGAATATTTTTTATCGTGTTATTTATGAGATTTTTGAGGTTAAAGAGTTTGAAAAACATGAACTTCGCCTTCAACTGCAAACTTCTAGCAGCGACGTCTCTGTTAATTTTTATCCTACACAAATTAAAAAAAAAACAAAATATTCTGTGAAAAAAATCTAAATTTTTGTACTCTTGAATATTTTTCGTATTTTTTTATTTTTAAAATTATTTTCCAAAATATGTTATTTTTTTGGAATTATTATTTTTTCAATCAAAATGTAATATTTTCAAAAATATGCATTTTAAACCGCTTAAACTTGTATAATAGATTATTAGCACATAAAAAATGTAAATTGTAGGATTACCTTTAATTTTAAAT
The DNA here is from genome assembly GCF_000390285.2 of Anoplophora glabripennis. Taxonomy (NCBI): domain Eukaryota; kingdom Metazoa; phylum Arthropoda; class Insecta; order Coleoptera; family Cerambycidae; genus Anoplophora; species Anoplophora glabripennis. Next base: position 86,151 of record NW_019417324.1, on the reverse strand, counting down.
CTCGTGAAAAATTCATCAGTTTCTGTACTGATTTTCTTTCCGAAAAAGCGAATTAACAGTTTCATTTTGATCATAACTCTGTTAATTTTTATGCTAGTGACTTAAAGTCAAGTTAATTTCAAATATTTTTTAAAGTACTTTAAAAAATGTTCTGTGCATTTTTCTTGAAAAATAGATTTTTTTTGTTATTTTACGTCAAATGCTTCGACTTTAGTTTCTGGCGGACATGAAATTATCTTCAACCAACCGTATCTCAACACCTATTGCACCTGCATAAATGAAAAAAAGCTCAATCCTTTTCTTTCTTTATAAGCTTCATTTTCTTTGTGAAATAGCTTTTTTATTATTCGAGAAAAACTACTGAAAAACGTCTTTCTTTACATTGTACAGTTTCAATCACCAATAATTGACTTATTGAAAAATGTTCATAAAATACTTCTTGCTTAAAATTGATTGCTTTATCAATTGCTGTGTAATTGAGTAATAGTCCTTGGTTCCCTGGACTATTACTCAATTGTAAATGTAAAATCTGTTTAGTAGAGTTATGAGTTTTAAGTGATGTTGACTAAGATATAGCCATATTTATAACAAATAAATCACCACAGTGATTTTCCCCAAGTGGTTTTTAAAACGAATCGCAACAGGCCATGGATTGTCAACACAGATCACCGTAACTGCTTCAGCAAGTATATCTAGAAATTTTAGAAGCGTGTCTGGTTATTTATAAAACTAATAAATCAATCCATTGTCGAATATATCAAATATCAAATTTGAAATATATTTCTGCAGGTTTATTTCGTCTATCACGATGAAATTACACTAAAAGATATCAAAAATGCTGAAAATTTGCTTTCTTGAAGCCAGTGGTAGGTACTTTCTACTTATAGATTGATGGACCGGAATCCTCGGTTCCTGTAAGAGCTTTCCTTTTGTGTCTTAATCTATTTTAACTTAGTTTCCCACAGAGTAGCTACTCCACATAAGGGCTTTGAATCTAAAACGACTTTTCTTTGTGTTAAACTTCTATCAAATCCACAATGTCTCGAGTTTACCAGACATACGTTCGAGATAGCTGCCAAGAAAATAGCGAGTAGTGGATTCATGAACAAAAAGATAATTATTGCAATGAAGATACATGTCCTGACAGCTGACTTTTTTTATATAAAAAAATATTGTAAGTTGTACTTAAATTAAATTTTGTGTTTGGTTCAAATTTTACAGGGAGTCTTATTTAAGCAAACAACAACGTTAAGTCTTTGGAAATTAAACAAATTAGCCATCATGGGGCACGATATAATACTTAATTTGTGATGATTTATGTTAGTCTCAATTAAATAAAAACTTTCGAACATTACATCAAATTGTGACAAAGGCAATCTTGAGTTTATCCATTTTGGAGGGTCAGTAATAAACCACAATACTGTACAAATTGTATCATTGCGATAAGAAGAAGAAGATTCCAAATTGAGTTCCATTAAAAAAAAAACAAAAATTTAATTTTTATTTTAGTTTAATTTATATTTTACTTGATTTTCGAAGTGTAGCAACCAGTTCTATTTTCTGTCTATATATTTTTGAAATTGCAAGAATTTTGATATTTACAATTTTTCTCTAGATGGAAAGGTAAGAAAGGTAAACAATATAATGAGAATAGAATGTTAAGTGAACGACCTTGTAACTATTGAAACTTTCTATCTTAATAGTTATCTGGTCTAGGAATCGCAGCATCAACATAGGTACAACCCTTAAAATGATTAATGGTAGTACAAATAAGTGTAAAAGCAGATAAATAACTCACTATATTTCTTAGTAAATCACAATGTCGATCTGGGTCGAGATCAGGAAAAACACTTTGCAGCTGAAAGGAACTAAATAATTTAACACCAACGCTGATTTCTCCTCCCTCACTGTTCCGCTACGAGATCTGCTTATGCCTTAAGACATCTCAATTTCAAAATACGAGTATAGAGGCAGTGCTGAGTTTGCCAAAGGGGATATTTTTTAAGACTTACGTAAAATTTTATGCCAGCTGCGCCTCAATTTCGCGATAATTACGTCTTTGATCTTGTGAGAAAGTTATCTAATTATAAATTTATATTTGTATTAATTTATTTATTGCTATGATAAACATCATTGATATACAGGGTGTCCCGTTCATGTTTCAAAAAAACTTGTGTGCAAGTTCCTCATGGAAAAATAATAGGGGTAGTCCATGTAAAGTTTTTTTTCTTAGATGCCCTGTTTTCGAGATACAGTGTGTTGAAGTTGTTACTTTCCAAATAGTTTTCCTTAATTATCTTTAAATGGCCTAAAGATAAAAAAATGTTAAAATTTGTACACGAGTAAACATCAACTGTGTGTTAAGAATAATATGCAAACGGTTTCTTTCTGAAAAGTAGTGTCGCCGATACAGGTAATTGGAGGGGTAGGTATAATCGAAAAAAAAATTGTTAAAATTCAAAATTTATAACGTTTCTAAACTGTTCTGTAAACTCTACAGGATACTACAAAAAAAGGTAATTATTCTTGTCGAAATTCGGTAGCATGTACCATTTTCGAGAAAAATTAAGTTGCATTTTTTTTGCTCACATAAAGCGGCACAAGTACATTAACCAAATATTAAATTGAAAGAGGACCTTACCATTGAATGAGCTGAATGCATTTAGCTACCAACAGTATTTGCATTTAAGACTATAATTTTAATTTCTTACGTATCACATGAAACAGTTAAATTGTAAAACATTTTATTTTATTAACTAAAAAAATTTAATTTATTTTAAGTTTCAGCTTGTTGTAAACTAAGATTTAAAAAAGTAAATCAAAATAAACAGATTATGGTAATTAATTATCTATTATTAACTACTTTTAGATTTTGTAAACTACTATACTACCATTACTAAACTAAACAATTGTTAAATGGACTGAATTGTTGATGGACATGAATGCTTAAAAAAATTATAAAAACAGAAAAATACTAGGGAACAGACTGGGAGACATATAGAACAAAACAGCTGTGCAATTAAATAATAAATGTGTAAACTCGAAATACTACAGTAGATACTGAAATTGTCCCCTAGTTTCTTCTATGCAACTTCATTTTTCTCGAAAATGGTACATGCTACAGAATTTCGACAAGTATACATTTTTTTTGTAGTATGCTTTAGAGTTTACAGAACCGTTTAGAAATGTAACAAATATTGACTTTTAACATTTTTTTTTTAGATTGTATCCCTTCAATTACCTGTATCTGCGACACTGCTTTTTAGAAAGAAACCGTTTGCACATTATTCTTAACGCACAGTTGATGTTTACTCGTGTACAAATTTTGACATTTTTATCTTTAGCCGATTTAAAGATAATTAAGAAAAACCATTTGGAAAATAACAACTTCAACCCACTGTATTTCGAAAACAGGGTGTCCAAGAAGAAAACTTTACATGAACTACCCCTATTATTTTTCCATGAGGAACTTGCACACAAGTTTTTTTGAAACATGTACAGGACACCCTGTATACACAAGATATAATAATAAAAATTAGTAAACGTTCACATTTAAATAAAAAAATTGAAAAAAGGTCTATATTTGATTGTATTAAAAATCAGTAGGAAGTCTACACTGTTTTACATGTCTTAAAAAAATAAAATGTAGTAGTTTAACCCTAAACTTAAATTAGGTATAATTTAAATTACGCGAAAGAATACAAACAAATGTGGAACTTTTAAAAGCTACCTAATTTTCCGATGCATTGAAACAGGTGCTAATTTAATTTCCTTCAATTCAATTTAATCTCCTGGTGCTGCAATAAATAGAAGTGCATTCAGGTATAAAACTGTCCGTTATAATTAAATTTCTTAAGAAATGGACTGGCAAATATGTAAATACGATATGAAATTTTCAAATAATAGCCTTATACATTTCTGAGTTACATTAAATTGATATTTTATATTCGATTATATTATTGGAAACTAATGGACTCAATATAAAGATTTAATTTAAAAAAATCTGTTCAATGTAATAATGGCTTTAAGGCTTTCACAGCCCGTGTTACTATTTAAAGAGTTTTTATGCCGTGGCTTAAGCACTGGAAATCACAAGGGAGTAGTGTATTACCTATTGATACACTACTGCGGGGGCTTGAAAGCACAACAGTACCGACGATACCACAGACGGACATGAAACCACACCCACCTATTACTCAATGCTGCCTGAGACTACGCCCTCTACCCCACTCCACAGGAGTAGAGGCGCGCGCAGCGATATTGATGTCATCGACAACGCAAGTGAGACTTCGCATACCGCTCCCACCACAGTACTGCGCAGGCCAAGATGCGCGCGCAAGGACATTGATCCTATAAGACCGGTAATGAGGTCAGCCGCCTTAGTCGCTACGAAACGTTTTAAAGGATTGAATGCGACCAGCTACAGAGGCCTCTACGGAACATCTTAGGATGGAAATTGTCTGATGATTGGTTCTCTTCGCAGCGGCCTTAGAACCAGCGGGAAGAAACGAAATCAACGTCAGAACGAACCTAGGGGTCCTCACAGAGCCAGTTGAAATAGGTTTTACTATGTACACTCGACGCAAGATAAAGGTTTCCAACCTAAAAGGCATACTACTTTTAAAGGGGGCGAGCCGGTGGACTATTAATAGGAATTTTGGGAGGCATCAATAATTAGGGGCATGTCATATTTTTTTTGTGTAGGCATGTGTGTAGCGACACATAACAAAAAATTTCAGGCCTGAAGTATATACATTATAAAAAGAGAAGAGTATACAGGTTTTGAAATTATTTTGTCTTGCCACATTATTTTTTTTGTCCCTGAGAAAATTAATAATTTGAAATAAGAAATTGTGTCACATTCTGCAGAAATTAGGTAGGTAGGTCGGTCATGAAGGCAACAAAATAAAACAATATTGTAAACTATAGTTTTATTATAATTTTTAGTTTCGGAAGGAAAGGGAAATATTTTAAGGACGTGTTTTGGAAGTGAAAATAAGTAAATAAGTTCATGACATTATGGGTCCGGAAATGTTTCCTTTCTGAGATAGATGTCGAAAGAAATTTAAAATCCGGTTTTTTTTCTAAATATCTCGAAAACGATATAAGATATTACACTGCCACTGTACTATACACCAAAGTTCAGTGTAATATCTTAAATCGTTTTCGAAATATTTAGAAAAACAGGATTTTTTTAAATTTTACATTTATCAGAAAGGAAGAATTTTCGGGCCCATAATGTTATGAACTTATTTACTTATTTTGACATCATTTTATAAACAATGAAAAGACAAACAGTCTAATAATATGTCTAACCACCATCTGAATCAATAACGGCTTGTAATCTGTTTGGCATAGATGTAACAAGGCGTTGTATATAATTCACGTCTATAGCGTTCCAAATATTTTGTATATGTTCCCAGAGCGTATCTCTATTTGGTGGAATATCGTCATACTGTTCATTCAACTGACTCATTACATAAGCCTATAGGGGACCACCTAGCCGGGTGTCTTGGCCGGCGGATTTCGATCTGCCGAGTCATGCATCACGTACGTGGGCTGGAATTTGGATGGGTGACCTAAGGCAGGCTCGGGGACGTGGCTGTGGCAGCCTACCAAGAGACCTGGGTCGCCCAACATTTGCCGCACGCGTGTGGTCCCCGATAAATGGTAATGAGAGCAGAGGAAGAATCTCTGTAACTCAAGACCATGCTATCATACATAAACTGTACGAGACTTTGCCACCAAGCCATCCGTGTAGTAAATAAGATGGTTTGAAGAAAAGTACTTGAGTAATGAAGGAGGGTGTATAAGGGGCCTAATAAGGCCTAACTGCCATGCCCATAAATGTTTTTTTTAAAAGAACTAATTTCCATTTTGTTTCATTCCAAAATATTGATTAGGACCCGAGTTGTCACGGAAATATTATTTTTGGGGGTGAACATGAGGGTTAGTTTGCATCAATTTAAATCCGTTTTAGGCTAAAAGAAAAAATATTAGTCCTTATTAATGTGTATTTACCTTTTTGAGATTAACAATGGATATTGAGCATACAATAATTTAAAGAAACACACGATTACTGACGCATGCGTATTGACAATAGCGAACGAAATAATGTATCTTTGACATAAGCATACGAGTTGTCCACAACTTCGGTGTCATGAGTGCGACAAAGCGACCGTGATTTTTTATCTTTGTCCTGGCAGTGTCGTAGGAGCTAAATAAAATTCAAAATATAAAAAGGTAAATAAATTTGCATCTGTCTAAAAACAAACGTAAAAAAAATCGAAGGCAACTTTTCATTAAATTAAATAATCAATCGAATAGTATAGAAAAAAAATTGTTTTAGTTTTGTTACATCATTAAAATTAACGATTAAAAATTTGAAATTGTTATAACTTTCTTATTAAAAATTAAAAATTATATCTATTTCTCTGAAAAGAAAAGTTACATTTTTTTAGAGTCTTAGATTGAAAAAAAATTACAAAATTAATTCATTTTTCTGCTTGTTATGATTTTTTTTAATTTCTGAAATCTTCCCTTAACTTCCAGCCCCCCTAACTCTGTTAATTTTAATAGCACAAGAAATAGTCAAGAGGCTATTTTTATGTAGAATTGTATGCTTTACAACTTTTATAAGAAACTTCAACTGATTTCATTGCGGGCACCTATACAGTGTTCATTAATGGCGTACAGAAAAAAACCACAGACCCATTCTGTGGCTTAAATTAAGTAAATTTTGTTACACACACGTAGGGCCTTAAGACCGCCGTTTCCGAGCTGCAGGGTTTTCAAAATTAAAAAAATAATAAAAATTTTTAATTTTCTTAAATCCATTCAATCTATTCGTAAGTAGGTAATAGACGTTTCGCAAGATTTATTAACTAGGATGAATCGATTTTTCTATTGTAATGTAAATGCAACTCTTTTAGTAGAAACAAGGTAATGAAACCTGCATACGGGGTCTGCTATAAGAGTTTGCCGATTAGTCCCATTTTAAAAATGCCAATCTACCAGGAAAGCATTTTTGTACAAAATTCGTAAAATGTCAGATGTGACGGTAAAATATTGCCACACGAGGTTAATGGGAACGCCCCATATAGACAAGCGGTTAAACCGTCATATTTCAAACAAAATACGATTCAGATTGGAAACCTTTATATTGCGTCGAGTGTACGTTTGTCTTATTTGTATTTCAGACTAATTTTTTAAATCAATAAGGGGTTTGGCAATAAAATTTAATGCTTCACGGTAAGGCCGATGACAGCGCAACTATTTGCGCAACTAATCAGAACGTCTTCCTTTGGTTACTTTCTTTATCTTCGGCAATGGAAAGAGATGATCAAGGATTAAAAAAATACTTAGGTATATATTTTATCGCAGTTATTTTTTTACAATCTAAAAGTTTTTCCCAGACAATGTTCTGTGATCCATTTATGGTAAAAACTATTAACCTATTTTCGTGTAGTTTGTAAGTCGGGAACGATTCCAGAAGTTCTCAATAAGTTTTAACAATTTTTCAACAAATTTGTATGTAAAATGATTAATTTTTCACATATATGATATGAACATAGAATCGCCAAATCTTCTGATGTTGACCCTTCAAATTAAAACATTCTTTCCGTATAGAAATATCAAGGTGAACATTATTTGCTAAAACTGATTTAGTGTTTGTCACGTATTTGAGATAATATTCATGTATGACATAAAGCGACATCACTCACTCATTCATTATTGATATATCACGCCTCCGCATACTTATCGGGAAGGTACAAGAGCTTTTGTGTCTAAAATATCTACATGTCCGTGGGTTTTCGTCAATTCTATAGCAGTACGTATCAGGGACGCTTTCAAATTGGAGATTATTCGCGTTGTGTTGTACTGCTAGAAATGAAAGACGACCACGCCATCTGTAATATGCTATTAGGGACACGAAATGTCTATAAAAATAACTTACAGCTGCAAATAGTTTTTATGTTTTCATCTTTTTGTTATACTTTACTTAACTTTCAAATTGACAGTGTTTATATTGAGAAACATTTTTAATCAGCTTTTTAGTATTACTTTGGTAAGAACAGAAACAATATTTTCATAGTATAATTCGAACTACATACATATAATTTATCTGGAAATAAATATCCCTTTCTTGATTTTTTTAACGTAATTCGTTTACTTTGGAATCAGTATTCAGTTGCTTTGCATGATATATTTATGGCAATTTCAAACACGCCAACCTATCATTTCTGTCAGTTATTGAAAGAAATAACCCAGTTAATGCAGTCATAACCGTAAATAAGTAGTTTTCTGATACCATTTTCATCAACGATGGAAATGGTAATTCACTAAGTTCTACTTTTTGTCCGTAAAACCCTCTTTAATCTCAATAGAAATCCTAAAGTATTTTTAGAAAAAGACTCTCCCAAAAGTATTACTGGGAGTTACGCAAAACTATTTTACAACTTCCTCAATTTAATCATCGCATATTTGTGCAAGATCTAACATGAAAGTTAAACATTTTATAGGATATAATAATTTTGTATTAGTACACCTCGATAAGCAGTATACAAATACCTAATATGGATTTATGGTCATTTCAAAGTAAAGATAAAATTTATTCCAAGTTAATTTTTATTTATTTAGTTTCGTTGCCCAACAGATTACTCCAATTACAGGACAATATTACTAAACTAGAGTATAAATAACAAAGATAGATAAGTATACAATACAAGACATAATTAAATGTACATACAAGAATATAAAATAGTATAATCAGATTACAATGCAAAGAACATTAGTATACTACAGATGTAAAATACTTCTCCTGTAAATCTATCCAATATGATGTATAACCCATCGAAATTAATATCACATGTTCCATTATTTATTTTTATTATTATTTTTATTAAATTCATTTCTAAGCAGCTGATGTTCATAGTCCCTGTCAGGATAAAAACCACACGTTTTAAAATGAAGAAATTTAAAAAATTTCCTTTGTACTCTCTCCAGGTTTAACTTGTGTAGGTACATTGTAAATAGGTGACCATATTACCATATTATAGCAATATTCCAGCTTAGACCTAATATACGAGAAATAATGTGTTTTAAAGGCTTTAGCATTATTAAAGGTATTACAGTTCCTGATGATACTTGCTGACAATTGTATATTTTTAATGTGAGCTGAAAATGTCAGCTTCTTATCGAAAGTAAGTATCGCTGTAAAATGCTTGAATTAAACATATAAGAAAAAGACATAAATGCTTGTTTCCTTGTATTGGTCATAACCTTACACTTTGATACATTCATGCTGATTATTATTATTAACCAATATTCAATTCTATTCAATTCTGAATGTCAATGCAGTCATATACGGTGTCAATTTTAAAGTAAACTTTAAGATCATCAGCAAACATCAAGTAGTGATAATCAACAATAGATCACAAGTCATTTATAAAGAGCAAAAACTCACTTAAACTATTCAGTAGGACCTATCTCATTCATAAGATGATCGTCTAGGGCTTCACGCAAAAATTGTTCGATTTGTTCTCTTTCTAAGATTTTCTTGGATTTTTTTGGTCGAAAATGTTTGTGCTTAGACTTTAGAAATGCCACTAGTCTTCCGAATTTAGAAACTTCAATGTTCTTGTAAACTCTCAAAGTTGACTTCAACATGGAATATTTAGTCCAAAATGTGGATGCAGCTAATTTCTCACTTAAATTGAAAAAATAAGCCAGCAAGACATCTTCATTTACACCTTTCACCCCTTCTTTGATTTTCCAATCTTGAAATTCCTTCAATTCTTTGTTGAATATAGATTTTGATTTCGCCGGAATGACGCCTGCAGTAGCCGTATTAGCTTTTTCTAAAATTTCAGATGGAATTTCCACATTTTCCATTTTTTCCGTATTGGTTTTAGGATTTCAACGTGATTTCAGCTCAAAAAATATTGTTTGTTTACTGACAACCTTTGGTTACAGTCACAATTTAGGTTGGCACTCGCATCCTTTGTAATATTTAAAAATACATTTATTTCGTTAAATTACTTTTTCGGACATTGACAACTTGAAATTTTAAGTTACTTTTATTTATTATTAAAACGAAATTTTATGGAAGTGTTGGATAAAATTTTATATGACACTCGTGTGTTACGTCATATAAGTCACTTGGAAAAATTTGTCCTCTCAACCTACGGCCTCGAAGGGTAAACATTTCCCAGCGTGACTTATTTATAACGTAACACATAAATAACTATAATTCCTCAATGTTAAAAGGACAAATTGTAAAAATATCTACATATTTCTATCAGGTAATTCGCTTTTTATTTAAATCGTCTATAAAAATAATTAAAATTGGCATCGGAATGGCAATGATGAGCCCATTACCATTCCGAAATCTTGTTGGTAAAATTCGTCATTTAATGGAAAATTAGTTCTATATGTTAAACACTGTCTAGTACATGTTTGTTAATGTTCAATGTGTTATTTACTAATACATTAGTGAATAAAAAACTTACTATTAAATGATTCTGAACATACTAATAAAGGTTCGATAATTCGCATTAATTATTTTGCTAATGTATTACAAGGAAAATTAATGGAATTATGGAATTATTGACATTAATGAGATATCACGTTTATGAATTTGGTAAATCATAAAACTGTAGTGGTTTATTATAATGGGGATATAAAATATTTCTCTACTTATATGAAAACTCTTATTTATATTTTTATAATACCCTATAAAAAATAACAACACACCTTTGATTGTTACTTTGACCCTAGGGTTTATTTCATTCATGTTTACATTTTTTTCGCAGGTGGCATAAGAAATAAGTAAAACTGCTGCAATAAGTTTACGGTCAATCGAATTGGCCTTTGGCACACATGTTGCTTATTGGATTGACCGTCTTTTCCGTAAATTTTTGCAATAATAACGCACAGTTTTCGAAAACAGATTTTTTTCGCGTTTGACATTTATTTTACAGTTAATAAATTGGTGAAATATGACTTTAGGTACCTTAAAGTTCATGTAAATATTCATGGGGAGTAAAACAGTGAAAAAACACATAAATTCGCCACTTAATTGGAATTTACCAACTTAGCGTCACTTCTTTCGAGACAGTTTTTTGATATGTTCATTCTACATACACTTCCCCGTTATAAAGTGCAATAAAATGTCTACTAATAATTTTTTAGTTTCAAACTCTAATTCGACTGGAGAATCTGTATTTACGGAGTCGGTTATCCAAGTAGGCCGAAGTCTAGTCATAACATTTGCGGAACTAAACTTCATTTGAATTCTAGTCTTGCTGTAACCGAGCTTTGTGCCGAGTTTGGAAACAGATTTGACTGAATGTCATCCTTAACGTCGTTGTATGCACCGGTATGTACTCTAGAGAATATGGGGCTTTTACCTCAATTAGTCCAAATATTGTAGGTAGTTTACCCCTTAACCAAGTTTGCTAAGGCGTTTGCGAACGTAATTGAATTTCGTTAGTTGTTACACTGCTACGTGCCCAGGATCGGTACGTGCATTTCGAATTCCAAAGCGAAATGAGCTGTTTACCGAGTATCCCGTAATGGAGTAATAGATTATCGTGTTAACGGGTGTAACTAGCAGTTTCTTATGATGGTGCAAATGGTAGACTTTTCCTATATAAGGAGTGTCTATGACCATAAGGATTTTTTAATGGACGATAGAATGCATTAATAATCAAATTTGTAAAAACTTATTGAGAACCTCTGGAATCGTCGCCGAGTTACACACTTCGAAAAGAGGTGAATATTTCTGACAGCAAATGTCGTGTCTTCACTTTTTCGTCCCATTTTTTGTTGTAAACAGAAATATTTTTGTTTCTTCATGTGTGTTCCTGTTATTTGTGTTAACTACATATTTTTACGTTAAAGTATTTCCAAATAGGAATGCGCCAACACTAGTAAATAGAGGCACAGCTGTTGACAGAGTCAGCGGATCCAAAAAAGTTTTCATCGTATCAGTGTGATAAGTTAATTGGTATTAAAAAAAGTTCTATTAGCAAAAACGTATTTCTATCAATGGAGTTTTCGCATCTAATATTTATTTATCAAATATTCTCTTCAAGTTTATAAATAACCTGTATATTCTTAGAAGCGTATAAGAATACCTGCAAACTATTTAAAAATTCAGTCCCAGAATAACGCAGGAAATCTAAAAGGGGCATAAATCTAAAGTTGTAAAATATTTTCTATACCTTTCAAAGTATGTATCTGGACTAGATAGACTTTAGAATATTAATTTGTAACAGTCAATGCAGAAATTTTAAGTTGCAAACTTTGGATCAACAAAAACATGTTTCTTGTTATATTTTTTATAAGAAGGGTAATAAATTTTACCATAACAATTTCATGAGGGTTAGAAATTGAGAAGGTATTCTTCATATACAGAAATATCAAAACTTTGTTTGCAATATCTTACCAATGCATACAGAAAAATAAGTGAAAAAGTTTACATGATTACAGGTGAATTAAAAAATGTATCTCTGAAAATTGGTTTTCTCCAGATATCTCTGAAATGTTGAAGTTATTTATTTTGCTATATTCTTTTTTAATGGTATTTTCTTTCTATGAAAGGACAATCTGCTTGTGGTGGTCGATAAATACAGTAACAGTTATTTAATGCACATGGTGATAATGTATACCAGGTGTCCCATTTTAAAGGAAAAATGTTAATATTTTAAAAACTATTCACTGCATGCAAAAAAAATGTTTTAAATAAAAGTCGTGTCATCGGGAGAAGTATTTTTATATTATTTCTTGCCATTCAACGACATCCAAAGAGCAACTTTGACTTTTTATGTGGTAATCTCTATTTTGCATTACGGATTCTTATTTCGCTTATTATATATTTTGTTTGTGTTTTTTTTCAAAGGTGTACAGTAATTGAGTTGTTTATAAAACATTGTTTCCGGAGTTTTCTCAATTATTCAATTATTTCAATCTTCATATTTCGAATTTCTTCTTTATTTCGTTATTAAATATTTACGCCGCTACTGAACAAGCATACCTAAACAATATCACACAAAAAAGAAACTGCCAAAAGGGCGAGAATTTAATAAAATGTGTAGTTAATTAATTCGCATCTACAATAAATTCTAATAATTGACTATTCTTGCTGTGGAGATTCAAAACCCCTATATTAGCCTTCCAAAAAATTTAACAATATATGGGGGTTCCAGGATACTCAGACTTAGTTACCCTTTGGATGTCTTTAAAGATCCAAGATTTCTGGGAATATAATATAACGATATTTCTTCCACCGATGATTGCTACGACTTTTATATGAAACAGCTAATAGTTTTTTAGAAATTAAGTAAGCTGTTTCCTTTAAAATGGGACAGATAGTATAAAAGCTGCTGCAAAATAACTACCCATCTTTATTTTTTTCTAAATAAGCACGCACTAACACTATACACAACACTATACGCAGACAGAGCAATTCGCGGAGTCGGCAGTTTTCGTTCTATCAATGTGGTGAGTCACTATTAAAAAGTAATCTATTATCAAAAAGTATTTCTGTCAATCGAGTATTTGCAACTCGATTTGTTTACTCTTTAAATATCATTTAAGTACGTATACTTTTATCGGTGGTATAAAGTGTGTCGGCTTCTGAGAAAATGAGTTTCCTTTGAAAGTAATTTTATGATGCAGTGTTAATTTTTCACCTAAATTTTCAATTTTTCCGTATTTTAAATATAATTCCGTTTGCTGATTATTATGTGGCATAATGTGGGTATTAAATTTACGAATTCTTTGAACATGTAGTACGTTAAATAATTTATGTAGATACAGGGGAATATCTTCCATAATTTAACATTATTATCGAGAAACTTGGGCAGATGGGGCTTGACCGTAACTATTAATCCGTTACGGTTTAATCTAGTTGTTGACAACAAAACAGACACTCGTTGATTTAGCCCTTGAGAGGCAATACTTAGTCATAATGGTACTAGAATAATATCCTATGTCGACGTGGGCAATGGGTTAAAATTATTTATTTGCATTTCTTTCCAAAGTTCGCCTTTTTTCCAACATTTTATTTCTGTGATCAATTTTCTTAATAAAACCGTAATAGTTAGTTGATGATTTTACTTGTATTAATCACAAACTTATTTAAAAAAAAGTCATGAAATTAATAACTCAAATAAATTGATACTAATATAAAAAGTGAGTAAAAGCCACAAAATGAACAAAAACTTATTGGGATTATTTCTTAAAAAATTTCTGTAAGGAGTTTTAAATAAAAACATAAGAATGTCATAAAATATTATTTATATCACCCTCTATTCAAATAAAAATACTCCAATAATGTAATTTTTAACGAGACACTTTTTTTTCTTATAAAAGCATTTGTATTAAAATACGTATTAATGAGATACGATAGGGGAATGAATGGAACTTCCGAATGCACAGAACACATTAGTAAAAATTGACAGACGAGTTGTACATATTTTTATAGGTAAAGTTTTATCAGTTGCGGCTCGTCGCATGAAGCAACTGAGGCCAGATCACAATGTAAAATTTGGCTCTCTCACCGTATATTTTAACACTCACTATACTACTATTAACCTAAATAAACAGTTGGGTAAACTAATTTCCTATTACCTATTACATTTATCAAAAATCAAGATAACATATAAAATAATTGTTTGAATATCGAATATCTCGCCGCTCGTCGTTCTTCAGCTTCAGCTCGCGGTTAATGTACGCGTCGCATAGTACGCGGATAGTGTCTGATGTCAGTGTGAGGGATAGTACAAAGGTTTTAAGGGTAAGACAAGGTAGGTATTAATTTAAAGTAAATAAAAAACAACTTCCTTATAACAAAACAAAGTAAGACTAAATTTAACATAATTTAATAGATATTTATTATAACGAGCGTTCAAATAAAAACGTGGTCAAGTTGGTTCTGAAAATTTGGACGTAGGGCGTAGCGTATAGCAAATGAACTTAAACGTCATCTGTCAAAGCGCTATATCGCCGCTATCAATTTGAATATTTTCGTTTTAAAAAGCGTTTAAAATGGTGTTTTTTCAAGAACAAAAAGTGTTTATCATAGAGTCCTACATTAGAAATGGACGCAAGATTGATGGAATATGGAAGTATTCTATTGAGGAATGTTTCATAGAATTTCAAAATCAATTTTCCGGCGTTGTTGAGTACAAAATTTTTCAAAGTGCAGTTCAGCGTTGTGTTAATGTTTTTCGTGAAACGGGCAGTGTAACAAGAAAAGAAGGAAGCGGCCGACCTAAAAAGCGTACTGAAGAATTAAAAGAAAATGTCCAACAAATAATGGAAAATGCACCAAGAACTTCTGTACGTGTTTTATCACAAATGGTGGGAGTATCAGTCGGTACCTGCCACACAGTGTTAAAAAAAGATTTGCGTTTGTTCTCCTATCGTTTAACTTGTCAGCAACAACTTCATGAAGTTGATTTTCCGCGACGGGCTGTATTTTGTGAATGGTTTTTAAACAACTACGGTGAACTTCATAATATCACCTTTTTTTCTGATGAAGCCTGGTTTCATTTAAATAAGTCGTTACGTAAACTCACAGAATATGAGAATGTGGTCTTCTGAAAAACCAGATAACTTTTTTGTCGAGGGCCCTCTACACGCTCAAAAATTGGAGTTTGGTGTGCTCTCAATCGAAAGAGGATTTATGGACCTATTTTTTTTAATGGTACTCTTACTGCGCAAAGGTATAGAGAAGAAATTATCGCTCCTTTTGTTAACCAGCTGGAAGAAAACGAAATTACAAACTTTTACTTTCAACAAGATGGCGCAAGGGTACAAACGCCAGGCGAGACGATGAATATGTTGAGGGAAGTTTTCCAAAATCGACTAATAAGTCTCAATGCTGAACATGAATTTCCACCGAGGTCATGTGATATTACGCAGTGTGATTTCTTTTTGTGGCCTTACCTTAAAAACACTATTTTTGAACTGCCTATTCCTGATTTAAACCATCTGCAGGCTCGACTTATAGACAAGATTCTTAGCATCTTAGAAAATGTCTTTAATTCTTTGAGGAACAGGTTTGAAAAGTGCTTGGAACAAGGAGGGGGACACTTTCCGCAGCTCCTTTAATTGTTTGTTATTGTTATCACGATTATTCATTAAAATAGTTATATAGTAATTATTGTTATTGAAACTGACAAATGAGGTTAAGTTGGTCGCTATAAGCTACTCCCTACGTCCAATGTGTCAGAGCCAACTTCGACCACGTTTTTATTTGAACGCTCGTTATTAACGAATACCTACATAAGTAGGTAATAATGAAACTATCTCACAATATTGTTTTATCTCTTGAAACACCTTTTTCAATACGTAATGATGTATACTACTGCTCTAAACAAATTAAAATCACTAGTCAAAGAATTTCTGAATTAAGAAGCGAAGAAGCATTTAATAATATTTTTAAATAATTATGCGAAAAATATTACTGGACTACCAACCAAGTAAACGCGGCAAAAGTTGCGACGATTTAGAAATATTTTCGAAATATATTTCATCTTAATTAAGTACCTACTCGTTTTGGGAATTTACATGATTTATTTTTTTGCTTTAGTAGATTCCTCAAAATTTCCCGAATATACAAACAAATTTCCCGAAAAATCGTTCGAATGTTTATTACAAATGTATGCAGACGTTTTTGGAATAGATAGATTGGAAAACGAACTTAATATTTTGTACGGAGACGAACAATTTCGTAATTTAGAAGTTCAAAAAACGATAGAAATATTATACAAGGAATTTAAAATAGCATTTTAAGAAACATACAAATTGTTTTGCCCAGTTTTAAAAATTCATGCAACAAGTCTCTCGGTAGAAAGAAACTTATTGTGTCTTAAGCGCATTAAGACTTAGGTACCTACTTAACAACTACGATGACACAAAAGCGCTTAAATAGATAAATTGGCTTGCTACCTTATGAAAATTTGTGTTTATAATTTTTAATTTATAATAAAGTAGGAACAATTTTGTTAGTTATTAAGTAAATATATCACTTTGTTTTTTTGTTACTTAATTTTATTGTGAATATAATTTTTAAAGTTCTGATATTATTATTAATATGTAATATAATTTTTTAATTTACGGTTATAGCAGGGCAATTGGCGAAGATCTCCATAATAAAAAATGACGTGGAAATTTATTCCTATTTATTATTTGAGAGCGGATTAATAAAATACCCAAATAGTTGCGTATTATTTTTTATAAAATGAATGAAAATCCTTCTCGTGAACATCAGTTTTTCTATGATAATGTAAATGCAACTAAAAATTTCCAGATATAAAATAAATATCACTTGATTCAGAATGTTTACTTTGTAAATTATAAAATGCAGTTTTTTTAGTGTAATAAATTAAATGCATCTGAAAACTGCTGTAATCTAACATAAATATGTCAATCTTTTTGTTCTTTTAAGAATCAACAAATAGCGTTTCGTTTGTTTTCAGATGTCTGTTGGATACTTGTATCATAATTCAAATTAATTCCAAAAGTTTTCCTAAATTCTCATCAAATCAAATCGTCTAATCTTTTGATAACAACTTTGAATAGGCATACTAAAAATAACAGTGCAAGCCAATACTTAATAACTGCCTAAAATATAAAATCTATATAAATTAGTATTAATCAAAGAGAAACACATAAATATCTGACTTGTTAAAATCATTAATGTTGTAAACTTTCAAGGAAGCTATCTCATATTTTTATATCCAATTGTTGTAACATCACTTTGGACAAAGATACACATACGATAAACCACTATAGATAAAATGACATATTTCTGCAATTCACGGATTACATTTTCAGCTAGCTCCCTTTTTGATGTACCTATGTAGGTATACATAGAAAACAAAATAAATCCAGGGAATACTCTTTCAATTATCAAAATTACATATTTGCACAGGTACATTGTATCGAGGATACAGTCGTCCAATTATTTTCTTGGTATGTGAAAAGTGTTACTCTTAAATCAACAACGAAACATTTTCCACTGCAGATAAATCAATAAGCAAAATAATCAAACGAAAACAATTCCGTGCATGCAAGCCAAAGTTGATATAAAAACCAACGTCAACCAGTTGACAACCAATATTTATTCAGTTTTAGTATCCAATTTTTCATCTATCCAGTTATAATTGAAGTCATTACTTTGTTCTCATAGTACCCCCTGGACAACAATAACATACACGTAAGCTGTTATCATAATTAGCTTTTGTTAATATTAGTATTATGGTGTTCCCCCCATCTTTTTTTTTAAGTAAATAAAAAAAATTTGATTCAAATGCGATAATTAAACTTGTTTTGTATTCTGGCAATTATTTAATTCATTTAACGTTTTTATTTTACACCTAAATGAATTACATCTGTATATATTAATTCCGTTGTGTATGTTCAAGCCATAAAATCATTTATCATACCATATAAGAGAGATATATATTTTTTTAATTTCAACTTTGTTGTACGGCATATTTTTTATTCATTGATTTATGTGCCGAACGGTGATGATGTAATAATATACCCTTTCGCCTCTACATGAAGCTGTTCTTCAAATTTGTTTTTGGTTGTTTTACTTTGCCAGTGTAAAAAGGAACTCATTATAGTCAGATGAACAATGACCGAGAACAAAGAAAAGGTAACACTATGTATAAAAAATGTATAGCAAGGATCATTTCAACCATTGCCTATTCAGAATTCAATTCAGAATTTCAGAATGAATTATAAACTCAAAATAATTATTTAAAATTAATTGTCTCAGCAGAAAAATTATCACAGCGTCTCTGGGCGGTGTTTTCTAATGAATAGGCCAAACTGTAAAGGGAGTTTCCTAAAGTTAAAATGGGCCAATCTAACCCAATTACACTGTAACACACTCAAATTTTACTCAATTTTACTCAATAATGTATCAATTTCTGTCCACACCATAGTGAGTGAAATTTTCACTCTATTAGTATGAGAACAAATGAGTGAAACTATTGCATCAGAAATGAGTGAGTTTTACTCAAATTCGAGTTACTGCTAACTATCAATTGAGTGAGTTTTGACTCTATTATGAGTAAATAAAACCAATTTAGAGTTAACTTTTCCTCTAATGTGATTTAAATTTAACTATTATGGAGTTAATTTTTTACTCAAACTTGGTTTATATTCTCTTTAAATTTTAATTTAAATATCATTGTATTAAAGTCATAAACTACTAAGCTACACAGATCTGTTTTAGAGACAATATTTTAGGTCTCGATTAAAGGAATTGGTGAACTGATCGAACGAATAAATTGCCATATTGTACGTTAAAAATATGTAATTATAGTTAACAATTTGACTATCCGTTTATTTAACCAAATATTAATCGAGACTTAACAGATAAACCGATACTTGTCCAACCCCGAACATTTATTGCTTTCATTCACATCGATTTTTTTATAGTGTACTTTACTGCAAAGATTAATAGTAACAAACATACAAAGATGAAGAAGAATCGCATTTTTCTTCAATATTTTGTAACACAGTAAATATATAGGACAACTTCAGTCTATCTAAGTTTGTCGTGAAGTGGAATTCAAATTTGATTAGTATTTTGGCATATGTTATAGATGATATTAACATTGGTTCTTGGTAGTTTTCTATGAATAAAATGTATTCTTAATTCGTAATCGAAATGGTCCACAGTAGTTCACATGGTTAGGCAAGAAAAAGAAATTTGAGGTTTGGTTGAGGAAAACTCAAATATCAGTATCAGCCAAATAGCAGAAATGTTGAAATTTTAATAAGAGAGACGTTGGGATATTTAGACTGAAGGCCTTACCCTCCTTTTAGGAGGCCAACATTGTTTTAGGAATGAAAACCACATTTGCTGTTCTGCGGGAACCAGTGGCCCATTTTTGGAAAGTACTTTTCAACTTTTCACTTCTTACTTTTCATTCATTTCATTAGAAAAGTGAAGAGTAATTCTGTTTTATGAAAAATGCCTTTTACATTAATGTTATGTGTTTTACTTGCCAATTTTCACTCTGCACCTTCAGTGTAGGACTTATAATTTTTTTAAACATTAATTTTGAAAACTGCAAAGTAGAAGATTGTAAAGTGAAAAGAAAAGAAATTTTCCAATTTTTGGATTTGTTTTTTTTGAAAAAAGTACCTTACGTCATGTAAAGAATATTGTTTATTTGAAAAAGATCAGTTTAAATAATTTCTCATTCAATATTGGAATCGGTAGTAGCTATCTTGCATTCAGAGTAATTTGCTGAAACATTTTTGGTTAATGAGTCATAAATAGAATAAAGAAGAAGGCGATGAGCAATTTATAAAAGGAAGAATTCTGCAGATAATACGTTTTGAAGGTATGAATGATCCTCTCTTAAATAGGCAAGTACAGGATGTAACTGAAATTTTAACAAAGGATTCTATGTTACTAGTGAACAAAGAGATTGCGGTAAGCAAATGTCTGGAAAGTACATATTCATTTACGAGATAGAGAAGACCTGTGAGTTAATTGTTTAGATAAAACCCTATCTTATTTCCAGACAATAGTGACAATTAACATAATTTTAGTTTCATTTAAAGTTTAAAACTTAATCTACACTAAGATAAGTATGAGGCGGGCTCTGGTCAAATGAATTGAATCAGAACATAGGAAATACTATACTTCAAGGCCAGGCATAACCATTCTAAGGAGCTCATGGAATATCCTTTGAAGGAAAGAGCAAATGAGTTGATGAGCTTGAATAAAATCCGGCTCAGAAGAGTGACTCATAACGGGACACTGTCACTTTAGGAAACATCTACATAAACTAAAGTCCGGTCTGTCGAGGATGTGACTCAGCGGAAGAAACTTCTGTGCATATTCTGGGCGAGTACCCGGGATTTGCACGTAGTAGAATGACGCTCCTGGGAGATCCTATTTGGAACCCAAGGAGCTGAGAGAAGTGTCAGCAAGGAAGCTTTTGGACTTTGTTAAGAGGATAAAACTACTTGCTGAATAGAACTAACTAGTGGGACGCACAATAGGCCTAATAAGGCCGCGGTGCCATACCAACCACTAGGAAAAGAAGAAGAAGATAGGTATGTATATCAGTTACTTACTTCAAATGACTCCAAAGGTGATTACAAAATTACTTTTACTTTTAATATTTCTCATTTACTTTTCCAAATGCCGTTTTGAAAAGTACGATTTGAAAAGTTCGTTTTTCGGTACCTAATTGAAAACTGAAAAAAAGAAAATGCGGACTACTTAATAAAATAGAAAAACTTTGCACTCTCCCCTGGCAGTAGTTGTACTGTGCAGCGGCCTAAAGCCAGACTTAAACAGATGGAAGTATATTATTATCAAGAGCAAATGGTGATATTTGTGATTTTAATGCTAATTCAATCACTTTAGAAATGGCAGTCAAAATGCTTATCGGTTGAAAATGCCCCAGTTCAGATGGATTAGATAATTTAAGTAAAGGAAGAACATTGCATTTTTCCAAGCACGAGGAAAAGTAGATGTCAGAATAATGAAGGTGAAATGATTTATAAGATAAGGTATAATAAGCTTGAACATATTTAAGGAGATATAATCCCAGCCAGTGGAATGACTTTTGACCATACTAACATATTTAACAACATCCTCAGTGCTAATAGCATGAAAATAAAAAGTATTGTGTGAAGGTGAGGCCAAATTATTTTTCTAGAAGCTTATTCTGTTCAGGTGAAGGCAATAAAGGAGAAATACTGTTATATAATTTATTAAAAGCATTAGAATTAGAATTAATACTCTTCACTTTTCAATTTTTCGGTCTCACATTTCAAACCATAAAAATCATAAACCAAAAAATAGCCCAAAAAGTGGAAAGTAAGGAGTAAGAAGTTGAAGAATAGGTACTTTCAAAAAACAAGCCCCAAGAATGGTTCTCAAAGGATATGTGGATATTGTACTTTAACCTAGCTGTAGGACAGTCTGGAAAATACCAACAATCTCTGCACTTTAAATGAGGAAAAGTATGAATCGCCAATTTAATTGTAACAACCTTGTTACCACTAGTTACAAACTTACAGTGCACTTCCATAGCCTTGAATAGGAATCTTTTACCTGCCCTTGTTATTCTCCTGATGTTCATTTCGCTTCAGGTACAGTGGTGATCCTCTAAGTCGTATCTTAGTGATCTCTGCAACTGGTCGCATCCAATGCCGTTCTTCACTGTTAGCCCAGGCATTATAGACATGGAAGAGCCTGTTTCGGGAAAAAAATATTATTAGAAGTTCTTCTGCGGAATATTGTTCGGAAACCTGTTATAAATAAAATATCAAAAAATCAACTCGAGGCTAGTTGGGAAACTTTGTTTTAACAGTGGTCAAAGTTATGGAAAAGTGGTTTTTTGACTCACGTAAAAAAGCTATTATTCATAGCGAAAAAAAGTTTATACAAAAAAGAAAGGTATTAAAAAAGCCTATAAAATGAGAAATGTCCGATTAAATTCCGATAATTTGTTTATGCACAAGAGCTCAAAAATGGTCGAAAATTGCCGTTTTTTTCAATTGCTAATAATTAATGCAATTTTCATCGCAGACACTTGTAATTCAGGATTTTTGAGGCTTTTTACACCCTTAATAAGTGGTAAAAATTTCAGCTCGAAAGCTTCATTGGTTTGGCGTTGGCGGAATTTGTTATCTAAGAAGATGCTATTTTCAATTCATTTTTCCCAAGCTCACAGGCGTTGTAGGGTTTTGATCATTAGTTGTTTTTGTACCTAAATAGTTGTATTGACATAGGCATTTACTGAGAATTTAGTTTTTCAAATTTAATTTGTTTAAAATTGATTGAAAAAATGTTAATATTTATTAAATTGTTAAGATAGGTAATTATTATAAAATAAAATAGTAACCTCTTTACTTTAGTTTTCTTCGAATTTAAAAAAAAATCGTTGTTGTAAGTTGATTAGAAGCTGAGATAATTTTTTTTATTTATTTAATCGCAGTGACCTTAATTATTAATATTAAGAGCCGAAATTTGGAGAGAGTATACATTAAGAGCTATATTTTCATGTCCTACATTAACATTAAGGTGAATTCAACTATTTAATTTCGAAAAAGAAGATAGCGGCGATGCGTTCTATTACTTGGTCTAGCGAACGAGTGGGGAAGGCGAGGCTTAGCATGCGCGCTTAACGATGTAATAAATATTAACATTTTTTCAGTCATTTTTAAACAAATTAAATTTGAAAAATTAAATTATCAGTAAATGCATATGTCAATACAACTATTTAGGTACAAAAACAACTAATGATCGAAACCCTACAACGCCTGTGAGCTTGGGAAAAATGAATTGAAAATAGCATCTTCTTAGATAACAAATTCCGCCAACGCCAAGCTAATGAAGTTTTTGGGCTGAAATTTTTACCACTTATTAAGGGTGCAAAAAGCTTCAAAAATCCTGAATTACAAGTGTCTGCGATGAAAATTGCATTAATTATTAGCAATTGAAAAAAGCGGACAATTTCGACCATTTTTGAGCTCTTGCGCATAAACAAATTATCGGAATTTAATCGGACTTGTCTTATTTTACAGATTTATTTAATACCTACCTTTTTTGTATAAACCTTTTTTTCTCTATGAATAACAGTTTTTTTACGCCAGTCGAAAAACTACTTTTTCATAATTTTGACCATTGTTTTAACAAAGTTTCCCAACTAGTCTCGAGTTGATTTTTTGATATTTTGTTTATAACACGTTTCTGAACAATATTCCGCAGAAAAACTTCTAATAGTATTTTTTCCCGAAAAAAAGCTATAATGATTTACCTATGTCGGCATTTTCACAAAAGTTTCGCAACAATATGAACCGAAATCATATCAGGGCGGATCTAGCGATTCTGATAGAGGTTCGCCCTCAACAAATCTAGGCCGAGAACAACAGGATTAGGCCAATACCAATACCATGTTAATTATATTTCTCTTAAAAATTTAATTTTCGTTAGTGTCTTAGCTTTTGCCAAAACAAAAATAAATAATTACTGATTTTTGATGAAGGCCTTCCCTGTTTCCTCTGAACAGCCGCCTCTGTTCTGCACAACAGCCGTTCATTACCGTTTTTTACTTTTGTTGCATTGCTGATTTTTCATTTTCTATTAACACATACTCTTTTAAATTTCTACAAGTGCAATTTTATATACAATTGCTAAGAATTGTTCTTAGAAACATAAATTTCGAACTTATTAAGCTGCCTTGGCATCTATTTAAAGAATAATAAATATATAGATGTAAGGGAAGCGAATTTTATAATTGGGATAATGGAAGTTAATATCGGCGGTATGGGGTTCAATATGCTTCAACATTTTTTTTTAAATCACCCACGACGTTCATTGCGGGATTCCAATAGCCGGCTTCTCCCTTTATACTGAAGCCGTTTAAAATACTTCTCAAATAAATAACGTCGGAGAATATTATTACCCACCCGTTTTATTTTCCCACGGGAAGATTTTGGTGGGCAGGGATTTATTTTTAAATTTTAATTTAAGCTTTCGATAAAAGTTTCTTCCCATTTTTCACAAAGTATTCGTCGCAAAATTAGATAAGCTTGATATCTTATTTTGTGTAGACGGACGAAATTTATATTAAAAGATAAGCCCGGCTATTTTTTATATAGATAATAATGGACTTGAGATATTTAGTAAGAGAAATCTTCATTCAAAATTTAGAACAATTGCCTAGGAAAAAAACGGTTACGTTGAATCAATAATAGATTTATTTGGTATTTTATTGTAAATTTAACACTGAAGAAAAATTAACTTAATTCAAGATCACACGCGTTCACAGAAAAAGAATTTTCTGCGCCATAAAGTTTCTATATGCCAGGAAATATAGAGTTGGACGTTGTACAATAACATATTAGTTTCCACTGTCATAAAAATGGGGGGAAGATTGTTTACAGGGTGGTTAATTGTATAATTTTTACGTAAATTCAAGTTTTTCGCTTATAGCTTTTATAACAGTAAGGTACTTTTTTTTCGTCTTCAAAAGACGTACAAAACTAGCCCTCGAGAGTCAAAAAATATTTATTAGATCAAAAGTTATAAACAGAAAAAGTTTATTTATGACTTTTGAATTAAACATTTATAAACCATGTTATTATTACTAGAACGTTTTGGTATCGCATCCTCTCATTCCTTATCACTGTTTAATAACTCACACGAAATCTGGAATCGGTAAGTTGAATAGTTTACAAGGTTATGGTCTTATAAACAAATTAACTAATTATTAGTCTGGACGATCCCTAGCGTCTTCCACAATCGCACTGATTTTTTTCATGGTAGATTTCATGATAATACATTGAAATCTATAATTTTTTTTTAATTTCAAATTTGCAACCTAGAAAATTTTTTTATTTTTTCAGTTTATAAATGTTTAATACAAAAGTCATAAATAAACTTCTTCTGATTATAACTTTTGATCTAATCATTATTTTTTGACGCTCGAGGGTTAGTTTTGAAGACGAAATGAATATGGAAATGAACGGAAAAAAGTTATAAGCGAAAAACGTGAATTTACGTAAAAAATATACAATTAAACAATCTTCCTCCCATTTTTATGACTGTGAAAACTAATATGTTATTGTACATAATATTTAGCATCTATAGTGATAAATTCAGCTTGCCGAAACAAAAAGTCGCGAAATGGTCATTTTTCAGCTCTTTTTCCTGGCCTATCTAAAGAAACTTGGAATTCTTACAAGCTAGCTTGTTATGTAAGATGTAACGGAAAAACATTTTGAAATTCGCATGTCTAAAACTAGGCGTTTGGTGCCTCTCAAAATAAAAGTGTACCAACGCTATATTACTTGAGAATATTGACAAAACTCTTTATAAAAAATTAATTTTAACACCCTGTATCCTGAAAATAAAAGGCGACGTGTCCATAGTTCATAGCAAAAAAAATATACTTTTATACATACTTACAATATTTATTATGCAGTGCATACTAAGATTTCTTACACGCTCCTGAAGTTACACTGAAAGAAATGCGCATTATTCTTTAATAGAATTTATTCTAATTGCCATTATAAGAACATTTTATATATACCATATGTGACAGATAAACAGGTGAATATTGGATATAAAACTATAACTCTTTGCTCCTCTTTGTCACCGTTAGCCTTCTGTTCCCCCAACTTTTGTAAAGCTTAACATCAGCGATTTTTAGTAGGGCTCGCAAGATAATAATTTTTAAGATTTAAATATGAAAAAACAAAACAATTACAAACTGTCAAGCAGTTAGACACTTACATAGCTACCCACTTCACAAAACGCGGTATGATCGTGCATCCTACAAAACATGTGTCTATTCTGTCTATCTTATCCAACTAGAAGAAGCGTAATAGTAGATGCACAGCGGACCATCATGATGAGTATGAAATAGGTACAACTAAACTTCTCGTAATGTCCGCCACACAACAGGACGCGAAATATTTATTTGCTGTGCGATATTTCTGGTGCCACAATGCGGATCTTCTTCGACGAGATCTAAAACCATCTCTTAGATATTTAAGATTCTTAATGGTCGCTCTGGGTCACCGTCGCGACCTCGACGCGATTGTACTTCACCGGTGTTCAAAACTCTTTGCGCTACAACAACAAATGTTCGTGATGCGGGGGCACGTCGTTCAGGATATCTTGCTTCGTCATAAATTATGAGCATATAGTATTCGTGATTGCTAAATAAATCCGCCATTTTCAAAAGAAAACTTGGAAATACGGTTATTAAAATGTACTCTCGGAAAACAGCACAGCAATCACTACAACAATGTATTACAAACTGACCTTCGAATACAGTCCGGCTTCATAAGAAACCTACAAACTCGTGAAAAGTGTTACAGAAGTTCCAAAACAGCTTTAAACACATTTTTAATTAGCTTTTTTCTCTATGATCTTAAACTTGCGATACAAGTTTGTGACATCAGTTCACTCAGTTTTGCTCCTTTTTCACCCCTTTAAATTTTTGATATAAGTTCATTAACACTCTGTATATATAAAAGTTGTGTATTTGTTATAAAAATTTTAACGTACGCTGTACATATTAATCTAGAGAAACCGTTTAATATGCCTATTTCTTTCAGTGTAATACTTGTAGTTAGCAAGAATTAAATAATGACACTGTACATTTTCCTCACAAATAATATATCAAAATAAATCAAACAACGACGGTCATCCACGTGCCAATGTGTATTTTATTTATTTAATTCTTTTAACAAAATAATTAATTAATAAATTTTACGTCAAATGTAAAATGCGCTTTGAATTAATATACTCGCATTCTCTCTGATATAATTCGAGCGAATCGAAAATAATATAATACCCGAAATGATAGGGTGTCATTAAGTAATCATCAAGAATTTACGGTGATTTATTTGAAGGGTTCCGTTATTGTGATTCCACTGTAAGCTGCCAATGTTAGAATGATTGATGAGCAACTGATTGTGTGGCGATACTTTCGATGCGGTCTGTTCTCTCACCGGCTAATCGAAAATTGAATAGCGTGTACAATAGGTTGGTACTAGGGATGCAACGATTACGATTAGTCGTAATCTTCGGTTATGATTTTTTTTTTCGAATAATCGTACTGGACGATTATGTGCGATTTTTTTATACAGGCAGGCAAAAAAATATATTTTTGACACGCTTATCTGCGAATTTTGATTTGTGTATTGTGGATTTACTGGTTTAACTTTTAACACATGTGGTTTCAAAAAGACTGTGCCACGTGCCATACAGCCCGAGAAACAATTCAATTACTGCATGAGTCATTTTCTGGTAGTAATATCCCGTTTTGGTGATTCATATCATGCGATTTAACACTGTTGGACTTTTTCTTTGAGGTTTTTTGAATTCTAAGGTTTACGCCAACAAATCCACGACCACTCACACCTTTAAGGCGGAAATTGAGCTCTGTATCAATGAAATTCAGCCGTATTTATGCAAAATAGTTATGGAAAATCTCGACAAAATACTGTGGATACTGTTACTACAAATTCTTTGCTTGTAGGCGCGCCACACTTGCCTACAATATGCTACAGTTCCCCCTCCACGCGAGGCGGTTGAAATAACGGGGGAACTGAGGCCCTCTTAAAGCGGCTTGTACTTGTAGTTTCAGTTCGCGGTTAATGTACGCATCGCATAGTATGCGGGTAGTGTTTGATGTCAGTGTGAGGGATAGTACAGAGGGTGTAAGGATAAAGATTTAAATTTAAAGTAAATAAAAACAACTTCCTTACAACAAAACAAAGTAAGACTAAATTTAACGTTTTAATAGATACTTATTATATTATCAAATACTTACATAGGTAGCTAATAATGAAACACCTTTTTCAAGACGTAATGACGTAAACTACTGCTCTAAACAAATTAAAATCACTAGTCAAAGAATTTCTGAATTAAGACACGAACAAAAATTTAAAAATATTTTTAATTATGCGAAAAATATTACTGGACTGCCAATTGAACGGGGCAAAAGTTGTGACGAATTAGAAATATTTTCGAAATATATTTCCCCTTAATTAAGTAGGTAGGTACCTACACGTTTTGGAAATTTACATGTTTATTTTTTTTTTACTTCATCAGGTTCCTCAAAATTTCCCGAATATGCAAACAAATTTCCCGAAAAATCATTTGAATGTTTATTACAAATATATCCATCCAAACGTTTTTGAAATAGATAGCTTGAAAAACGAACTTAATAGGTATTTTGTACAGAGACGAACAATTTCGTAATTTAGAAGTTCAAAAAACGATAGAAATATTATATAAGGAAATTAAAATGGTATTTTTGGAAACATACAAATTGTTTTACTCAATTTTAACAATTCCTGCAACAAGTGTCTCGGTAGAAAGAAACTTTTTGTGTCTTAAGCGCATTAAGACTTAGAAATACCACAGACAATATAGCTTATCGCCACAGACTGCTTCTTAAATGCTGGAAATTGGCAACCCGAAATGGACGCAGGCTTTTGTTAGCCGGCTTCCATCAATGAAATTTAGCGTGGTAACTCTTCTACTTGGTAATAGGCGGCAGTTCCAGCGGAAGCTTTGTTGCCAAATAATAACTGCTAAATAAATTTAATGCTTTCAATTATGTAATTAAAGAGATAGGAACTTATCTTCTGTTTGGAAATCACATTTGCCTTAAATGCTAAATAAAATAAATCAAGTTAGAATTAAAACTATGAATTTACCTAATTAATTATTTATTTTATATCACCTTGGAATGGGAGAATTCAAAAATTTGAAATTAATGTTTTTAGATTTGTGCGTCGACTTCTAATATGGTACGATATTAACACCTATATTTAAAAAAACACACCGCTTGTTTCCAAAATTTATTTTCGACATACAGACGGACCTCTTGCATTCAACGCAGAAGGAACATACAGAACCCGGGGGGTGGGGTGATTTTTCTTTTAAAAATACATGGGATCATTATTAGAATAATCCATTTTAATTTAAAAAATTAAAAAAATTTTCAATGGGTTATTCTGATGACGAAAAATAAAACATAATTAACTACTGTACTATTCAAATAACAATAATGGGCAAAAGTTCTTCAGGAATATTGGCAAATTTATTTTGGAGGAAGAATCCCGTCAACGAACAATAAAAAATATTATTAGAAACCTTAGGTGGCCAGAAAACAGCCCCGATCTCAGTCCTTTAGACATATTTTTGTGAGGACACTTCAACAAAATTATATTATTAGACCTGAAAATTTACAAGTATTGAAAGAAAAATACAGGACGAAATGTTTGATAATTTTGAATTTGTTTTTGAAGCAATTAATAGAAAATTAAAACATATTTTCAACTGTATCATCACAATTGCTTGCATGTTGATATGTAAAAATTGTAGGTATTTTAGTGTTATTTCGTTTTTAGGTATTCTCCTTATGTTGTTGTAAAGGTTAGTTATAAAAATCGTTGTTTGTTATTTTCATAAGGATGAATTTTAATTTTTTTAATGATTTTTTTTATTTTAAACATATATTTTATGCCAGCAAATTTTGTTGGTGATGATTTTCTTTTTGCCAAAAGAAATAAACGAAAAGTCGTACATTTGTATTTAAAGTTTCTTTCTATATTTAATTTATTAAACCTATAAGTGGATGTCAAAATACAAAAAAAACCCATGTACCTACATTCCGCGACGTACTAATAACCCACCTTGTATATTAAATAAATTTATCGTCATCATTAAATATTAAAAAAATTATAGTACAAGCTGTTTCATTCATCATTACGAATTTTGTTTATTTGGAAATATATTTTCTGCAGTATTTCAATACCAAAAAAAGAAAATAGTAGATAGCTAATTAACGAAATTATGATTAAATAACTTAATTGTAACACCGCTGCAGAATATCATATGAAACTACATAGATATTCGTTGATTCTTTAAAAACATTTTTATAAATACCTACATCATACATTTAAGTAATTACAGTAACGCAAAAAACAGATATTGATAAAAAAAAAGTGTACAAAAGAAATCCGTAAGTACGCCTGGCAACATTACCAAAGTCTTGTTTATATGTTGCTAGGATACGCGTAGGCATGCGGGCCGCTGCATTTGATTCTTGCTAAAATTCAGCTGGTGGTGTACTCTACCGGCAATTCGGAAATTTAAAACTGCTGGCCTATTCCAGTAGCGGTCTGTGGCGATAGCTATTTTGTCTATTTTGTCTGTGGAAATACGATGACACAAGAGTGCTTAAACAACTTATCAGTGATGACGATAGAAAAAGAACTATTGCAACGTCTTAGTGCCGATTCTCAATTTTATGAACACATTATAAGTAAATTTGCAAATTTAAAAGACGGACGAATAAACCTATTTTATAAAAACATTCACTATGTTTTAAAAATATTTTGTGGAACGAAAAGCTGGCGGCGTTGTTTTATATCTAAATAGATAAGTTGGCTTATGAAAGTTTGTTTTTATATTTTTTCATAATTTTTAATTTTCATAAACCAAGTAGGAACAATTTTGTTAATTATTTGGTAAATATATCACTTTTTTTCTGTTACTTAATTTTATTGTAAATACAATTTTTAAAGTTCTGATATTATTACTTATTAATAATATATTTTTTTAATTTACTGTTATACTGCCCTGTTAAGCCATAAAGTCGTAACTGCAATTATCCCCAATTTCAAGTACACGGTTACTAATACTCCACGACATCAGTTTTATCAGTTTGTTAAGAAAAAAGGACGAATTTGTTATTATTATAGGCTATATACCTCAAAATGTGAATGTCGTATCTACAATTTCCATGCCTTTGTTAGAAATAAAGTCGTATCTGAAAATGTAAGAATAAATAGTCGTATCTGTAATATTTATCACACAGGTACGACCAATTCGTCTAACAAATACAGTCACTATACAGTCACTAAATAACATAACTACAGTCACTAGATAACATATGTTATCTAGTGACTGTAATTTAGTGACTGTACAACTGTGCCATCTACAAAATAATATCTACCATCTGTCAGATTCAGTTTGTAACCTAGCTAGCAGATAAACAGTGATTTGGTGTGGGAATTATTCAGTTTTTAATTAGTCTCGTTCATTCTAGACTGTTAAAGTGTGAGGTAGTAATATTTATTATAACGTATCCCCGGAGTTGTTTATTTAGTAAGTAATTACATTTTTTGTTCCTGTTAATCTAATTATGCATATTATCAAGCAACTTGCTGAGAAAATCGATTTTTTTAAAAAGTTGAATTATTGAAAAAGGCAGCGAGAGGATGGTAGTAGTACCAGCGAATATGAGCCAGATATGGAAGAAATGGATAGGGCTAGTGGTAGTAGTAGTAGTAGTAATTGCAACGGTTTTAAAGATATTGCAAATGTAAAAACAAAAATAAAGGTCATAAACAACGCATCGCTATACAAAGAAGAGGAAGTTTTTGTAGAAAGTGTAGATGTAGTAAACAGTAGATATCATATGATATTTTAAAAAATGTGTGGGTGGATTTAAGTGCTAAAAATAGAGAAAAAAATCCAAAAGTTAATATTTTGAGCAATATTATATTGCGTGTTTCTAATGAATGTTTTTCAGAAGTAGTAAAGGGCATTATGGACGAAATTTTTGAAAATATCTGGTTCTCTGCAAGCAATGCCCAATTTACTAAAAAAGGCGAATTACGCAAAAGAAAAAAAGACGCTCTAAGTAAATTTGAACGAAATCAAATCAAAATCAAGACCAGTAAGAGTAAATATCAAATCAAAGCATCTTGCACAAATTGTAAGAAACAATATCAGTTAAAAATTGATAGTAATAGGCAAATAACAATTAATGAACAATTGAAATTTATTGTAGATACTACTTTTCTCATAGTTTCAATTTTCATCATTATTATCAGAAAATGTCGTATGTGTCAAATATCACACTTGGGCTGTATGCACAACAAAATAAAGTGAAAAAACAAAATCTACAAGTAAAAATTAGTAGTATGTAATAAATATATCTTTTCTGAATGTAATAGTCTTCACGGCAAATTAGACTAGAGAAAATGCTAATTATCTCAAAATCAACTATTTGACAGTTACGACTTTATGGCTTAACAGGGCAGTATAGTAGGGCTATTGGCTAAAAATTTCCAGATGCAGTTAGTCGTTTGACCATGAAACATTTAAAAATTTTGGCTTCGGCGCTTTTTTTTCTTTCTTGCCCACCTAATAAAAAAGCCACGGGCCTCACTTATTCACAGTGTCACGAACCGCCGCTGCTTTTACAATATTGTCTGCTTACCTATATTTTAAATGTAATATAAAAATTACTTTCCCGGACACTTCTGAGAATACCAGAGAGTCATCAATCACTAAAATGACGAGGAAGGGAGACAGTATCATATATTATCTAGCCATAAAATTTGCCCTTAATTTTTTACCGCGCTATTTATATTTCTGCGGACCAGAATTATCGTTATTACTAAAATTAATTGGAATTCTCGATGGAGTATTTCAAACTTGAAAATTATTACCACTCTGGCAGTGTGGTAGTTTCGTATCGGGGATATTGATCGATCGGGATAACACATTAAGAATTCAATTAAATTTTTGACGGGCGAATGAGCAGGCATTATGCTCCTGGTTGAAAAAGATATTGGCGCCAGTATATGGCGAAAGCCGAGAAAGAAATGTATAGGGTGAGCGAAAGTGCGTGTCTACGGAGAAGCGTATGTTGTACGTTAAAAATTGAAATAAAACATGTTTACTCCTGGTTTATGGTTAAATAAGGAATGTTCGAAGTTGGATAGGAGTCGTTAAAATTCTTGTAAATAGGGATCCACAAATAACAAATTATTATCCAGCTGTATATAGTCTCAGGAACTATCAAAAATGTATATATTTTTAAATAAAGATAACAGGTGATTTTCAAAAGGCTGTAAATTAACAAAATAATGAGCAAATTGAAGCCTGTTTCAGGCCCTGAAAGTCGAAAATATTATGACTGGCCACCTTCAAGAAATCATAAGAAATCCAGCGGAAAAACAGTTTTCGAATATTTTGCTCTTTCAAAAGGTCCACAAGCTTAAATGATCCAACTCCAAATAGAAATGTTCAGGCATTTTAGAATTATTGCAGACAATGTTTATTTTACAGAAACTTTGACGACCTGTATCTCGTTAAGGAGGCATTTGCGACCCTATGTTTATTAAGACTTTTCGTCTTAATTGTTCATGTATTACATACCCTAGAAGTCTGTCAACGGTTTTCTGAGTCATCCTGTATAATTCATTTTTAAGCAGTTTTTAATTATTCTAATTATAAGACCTCGATATACTCAAATTATAAACAAATAATTCATTCTCGTAATTTTATGTTACTTACAGCAAGAACCGTTTTTGCTTTCACATTAATTTCTGCGAATTCGCTAATTTTTTACATTACGTCTCTTTTCTGCTAACATAATTATTTGACAAGTAAATATTTCGTATAACTCCTCCATTAAAAATCTGCTTACTGTGTCTAAATTATCATCCTTCATGACATAATATTAAGAATATGATGTCATCAACATTTTTTAAGAAAATCTTTTGTAAATCTCTAACAGCGTAATATAATTTGAACTTTTTAGATTTATGTTATCAAGAACTTACTTTACTTACTTACTTTTTGAAAATCGATCCATTATTTTAGAAAATATGCAGTTTTGAAAATACGAACAATATTTTTGACGAGAAATGCGAAAATCGATTTAATTTTACTTCAAAACTTACGGTATTAGCTTGGTAAATTCCTTCAAAATAATTCGCTGTTTTTTTTTCAATTTTGCGAATTCTTTACAAACC
>NW_019417324.1:0-50979 GCF_000390285.2 Anoplophora glabripennis | reverse complement strand
GCTCCTCCACATTACTCGCTCAATGTGCGCAATTACCTAAATGAGACGTTTCCAGGACGCTGGATAGGACGAAGAGGTGCAATTGAGTGGCCCCCTCGGTCACCCGACTTAAATCCTTTAGATTTCTTTCTCTGGGGGCACATTAAAAGCAAAGTTTACAGCACTCCACCTGATACCTTGGAAGATCTGCGAGGACGAATCATTAATGTATGTCGCGAAGTAACACCGCAAGTGCTCCAGAATGTTCGACAACGGTTTGAAGACAACCTGTATCATTGTATGCAAGTTGGCGGACAACATTTTCAGCATTTACTTGACTAATACCGTAAGTTTTGAAGTAAAATTAAATCGATTTTCGCATTTCTCGTCAAAAATATTGTTCGTATTTTCAAAGCTGCATATTTTCTAAAATAATGAATCGATTTTCAAAAAGTAAGAATCGATGTATAGAGAATTAAAAGCCCTTTCTAATGACCCCCCACTTGACCCCCATTCCCATTTGAAAAAATGTAGGGGATAGCACCCCCACTCAGGGGGTTGAAGATTTTGGTATGCTTTTTGAGCCAAAAGTTGTCCCCCTCAGAAACAAATTTGACCTGTATTTGGATTTTGCCGAAAAGTTCTTTACTACCCTGTAATGCCTTGCGGTACGTTTTCGATGGGCTACCCTGTATATATCCTACATGAAAGGTAAAATAATCGTTCATGTTAATTTAATTTTATTTGAATCTTCAAATTGTGTAATAATTTTTTTTATTTTTTTATTATTATCTCCTGTACTTTTACATTTCTTTTAAATTTGCTGAAAGCTAATTGAAGTTAATTTTAAAAATTTCTAAATTTAATACCAACATGTGGTTACAGAGGAGGCAATTCAGTGCTGCCAACAGTATATCACTAAATATCTCCATTAGCGTGTAATTCAAAAAGTTCGGTTATTTTCTCAACAGGCCTCGTATTTATCTATACCTATACGTATTGATAATTATTAGTGGAATATTATTAACGCTGAAGTGCGCAATAACAGAAAATTGAATATTGTTCTATATTCTAGCAAGGTAGTTAAATAAAAAAAACTCTGACAGTTGCTTTTAGGTATTTTGATTAGTTAGTAAGAAAAGATGTTTGAAATGAAAAGGCAAACTTTATACCTTCTCATAAAACATATTTTAAAAAATATTCCAAATTTTGTTTGAAATGATCGCGATAATAAGGAATAACATGCTTTTATACATCATTTCAAATTATATAGATGGATGCTGTATCTTTTCAGATTCGGCATTGAATTTCATTTGTCCTGTTTCAAACTCCTGACCCGTTAAATCCAATAACATGGCGAATAAATAGACTCTATTTTTAGCCCAGTGCGTGGGTAGTTTTTTATTTACTATGAAAAATTTAAATTTTTGCTGTAGGTATCAATGAAAGCAAAAATTTTGTGTGTTTTGTAGAAACTTAATAACTAGATACTTAAACAACGTGATCGTTTTAGAGATGGTCACGTGAGTGATTTTCAATGCCCACTCACGCCCACTCACGTTTAACTCTCGTTGAAGTTATGCGTATTCACTCACGAAAATATGTAAATTAGCCACGTTCTTCTTGTTATTCACGTATGAGAGTATGGGTCACTCACGCCCAAGTAATGCGGAAAGAGTTAATTATGTTTTCCATTTTAATAAATTTAATTTGTTGGTTCCTTGTTATTAACTAGAAAAATATATAATTCCTCAATTGTAAAAAACTAAATTGCAAAAATATCTTCTAAATGTCTTCACTAAATGGCGTGCTCTTTATTTGAATTATTATCATAGTTTTCTAACATCCATAAAAATATTACTTAAAATTGGTATTGCCATTAGGAAATCTTAGTTTTTTTTATATAATTTCATTTTACATCTTATACTTAAGTTAGTTCTGTCAATTTGTTATTACTTTCTAATTTATTTAATATAATTTCAGTGTTTTATCTACTGGTTACACTAATAAATAGCCCAACCATATCAAAACTCACCATCAAATGATTAGTATTAAAATTATTAAAGAAATATTTGTATCAACCAGAATGTCCAAATAAAGATAAATTGCGATAAATATTTTGCTAATTTATTACAAGGAAAATTAATTGAACGTTTATGTTTTTTTTGATAAATCATTGATTTATATTTGATTGATAAACATGTTGTGGTTCTCCGTAGCGAGGATTTAAAAATTGTATCTCATTGCCTGGAAATTCTTATTCATATTTATATAATATCCTAAAAATTCGATTTTACATTGATTTGGGTGGGTCTTTATTTGATTTTCTTTAATTTTCTTAACTTAACTAGATGGTTTTTCCCTAGAACGTAAGAAACACAATTAACTTTGGATTAAGAAATAGGTACTTGCCCCATTATCACATTTTATCTCGAGATTGCCTGGTAGCATTTGCCTTTCTTTTGAATATACATAGGGAGTGAATGCTATGATAAAGTTTCAGTTTATGTAATTTAAGACAACACTTGTTCGAACAATTAAATATTTAATTCTGATATATTGTGTAGATTGGAAATATTATATTTGTATGTAAGCAAAATAAAACCCCATGCCTTTTTTCTTACTTATTTTCGCTCACGTTACATTCTTACCAACTAAGTTTCGCGGATTTTTTTGTCTTTGCGTGTCTTTGATATATGCATAAAAATTTAAAAGCTTTATTACAAAGACGTAGTAAAACGGGTTTTATAAAACACGAGATTTTTTGTTACAGTGCAAAAAATAGGATCGGGAAATGGTAGGTACATTACTAAATTATAATATACGATATATGATAATTTTTTTGTTTCACGAAGTTTTCATATTTTGTAATGATGTTTGATGCCATTCATATATTTTTTCATCTATATGTTCCCTACATGAAAGTCTTTTTGTGAAATGGCATCCCGAGAATACTATTAAAACAAAAAAAAGGTGAAAAATAAGTACCCCTTTAAGCATTCAAAATCATGACGTTTAGAAAAAATAGGCTTGTCACAAATCATTACAGACGTTGCGGCTTTATCATGGCCTTATCACAAAAGATGAAAATAATATTAATTAGGTACCTTATAGGGGTCCATTTTACATAAAAAACGTACTTCTCCAGAATTTCTGAAATATGATTACACAATCGACAACTGTTTACCTATATATTTTTACCACTGAAAATATTGCACTCTGCAACTCTTCGAAAAATATGTGAAAAAACTCGTTTTAGTTCCAAGTTACAAAAGTAGTACTCCTTGAATAATTGTCAAACAGTTTCAATGATTTCAAGGCTTGGTTTCTTATTTTGGGCCAAAATTATTTATTTCAGTTGACAATGCGATTGTAATAGAAAAATTTCACTTATCAGGTTATAAGATAGAAATATTTATTACTTATCGCTATTTGTTTTGTTTTAATGATTCTAGTAATAAAGAAAACAATTCGGATGTTGTTGACCCTATTTCAATTCTGCATTTCAATTTTAAGTATTTGTCCAGAACTTCAAAGCATGTATAAAAGAAAGTGTATTACTATTACAATGTTCAAGGACGACTTAGCCAATTACTCGTAATTGGACAAAGAAAGTTTGGAAAGCTACAACTATTCATTTCATTTTTAACAATGTTCTATTAATTTACGTTTTTCTTCAATAAGAGCAATATAATAAACATCAATAAAAATATGAGGGTAAGTAATTAAATAGAAATTGTCTACAAGAGAGCTTACAGAAATTGTTTGTATCTTACGTATTCATTTAGCCGCCCTAATTAATAATATGGTTAGCCTATATGCACTTTAATTTATGAATGCTCTTTACGAAAAAGTTTTTAGTACAGCTTCTAATAGACTTTGGACTGTTTCAGCGGTTTTATTATTATCTGTAAGTTTGTAGTCCTGCCAATATTCTTTGAGAGGTCAAAATAAACAAAAATGTAACAGTAGATACTGCAAGCAATACTTAAAGAGTGCATACAAGCAGCAGTATGAGAGAATCATTTTCAGTGATCTTCTAGGCATTTCGATGATATCGTAAGTTTCATCTTCACCGACGAATAGTTACAATTTCGGCTTTTTCTAAAAAGTGTATGGCTTCACTAAAATTTCAAAAGATGATCAGCAACTTTCTCAAATGTTATTTTGTTAACACCATGACAACATATAAGATGAAAGTGTTTGCACCCCCAATGATGTTGTTCGTTACTGTCTAGTTATAATAATATATCGACAACTTGTCTACAGTTTGAAAACGCTTTTGAGAAGTTGGAAGATTTTTCAGAGTTTTACAAAAAAGGCTAATCCGTTACCCAAAAATTATTTGGGCGAAAATAATAGAACTTTGATATTCCGTTTTTGATTTAGGCACCTTATTCAAAGCATCGCTAGTTATTAATTTTGCTCCTGTGCCAAATTTGAAAAAAGTATCAAATGTTTAGGAGAAATCTGTATTTTTACTTTTTCACGTTTTTAAACCCCCAGAAAATGAATCTGATGGACTTGTTCAATAAAAATCGTCAATCAAAACTTGGGGAGTTTCATCACAACGTGACAACAGTGCTTAACCTAATGTTACACAACTACACTTCGACTGTCGAATTCCAGATACCAACTGAATTGCGTATTGTGGTTGATGGACTCCTTAATACCTTGTGTTAACTGCCGTGCCGTTGTCACATTGCTCGATATGAATTTTATCGAATTTTAAATTTATTACAACGTTAATTATTTTTTAGAATTAAGCAAGACGTTCAAAAAAGTGATAAACATTGTATTTTATGGTATTCTATGCAGGCAGTTATGTCAATATTCCTTAATTAATAGAACTTTTGTACATCAAGTGGATTTTGATAATTCTTTTCCCGCAAATGGTTGAGTTTAGGAGCCATGTCAAGGTTTCTTTGTTTATTTTAATGTATTATCTTTTAAAATTAAGGCAGTCAAATTATCAACACCCTATATATTCCAATTCCTGTGTAATAGAAAGTGGAAACATAATAAATTATGTGTTAAAAATAGTACAAAATGCTGAAAAATTATTTGCAAGTGATATCGAATAATCGTTATAAAGTAATTAGCAAATATGTTCTCGAAACTATTAGATATATTTTCATTTTACTCTAAATTAAGCAAAGGGTGGTTTTTATTTCTATTTAATCTATCATTACAAACTAGGATTACAATGTCCAAAAATAAAATAGAATTTTTAAAGTCTTTTATTAACAGCCTTATAAAACAATTTCTATTACTTACTGATTTTCCCTCGTATAATTTGTTAAACAATATGCCATTACTACCATCACTTGCTTGTATTATTTACAGTTAAAACAGCTTCAGCGATGTATAATGAGAAATAAATCGTCCTACTTAAAGCACATTGTATCAAATAATCATCTACATTTCTACGTTGCAAGTAGTACGCTAAGAATGTTATTTATGACCATTTGGTCGATGCCTTGGGGACGGGAAATCTCTGCGTACTGGATACAGCAGAGATTGAGAGGAAAACGTAATGGGAATTACTGGATCGTTACATTTGAATTTCTGAAGGCGGTAGAACATTTTTAAAGAAATGTATTATGGAGGGTTGTATAGTTCAGTAGAAATTTCGATAATTTTAAATATAAAGTTAACTATTAATATCATTTTAATTTTGAAAGTAATTTAAGTTTCAAGGAATGTAAAATGTGTGTTTTTACTGTTCTTTTTGAAAAGGAACTCGTTTTCATAAAAAGACATATGACATACAGTACAACACAAAAAAGTTATGGTAATTTAAATCCAGGTACAACACTGAATGCAGCGCCCTCTATAATTAAACAAAAAACTAAGTAAATGTTTGAGTTTCTCATCATCAGCAATACTCACAGTTTCCCGAATTTCGTCAAATTGTCATGTTATTGAACAAAAATATAATTAAAAATATCAAACAAAAATTTTTTTTTGGATGCACTATCTTAAGAACGAAGACATTGTAGATCCATGTTCATATGAACTTTTCATCTTAAAATTAGTCAAAAATTCACCCTTTATTGTTTGTACAAGTACTTAATATACACGCTGTATATCATGCTTCAATTAAACTAAGAGGCATATAAATAGGAACTTAGTTTTAATCAATAGAATAATAGAATTGAAGTAAATTTTTCATAAAATACTTTGCTATTATCTAGATTGGTGCCAAATTTTCTTTATTTAGCACAATTTTTATACAACTGTTTATGACCTTTAAAAACTTTGACAGTTCAATCAGTTCCTTGCAATGGTAATTCTTTCTTCTACTGATTCCTCTATCTTGTCAGAAATACACTTCACATTTCCAAATTGGTTATATGTACGTTTTGAATCAGTTATCTATCAGGACTCTTAATATTATTTATCCTTCTTTTTATCCTTCTAGTTCTCTCTTCAGTATATGTATTGTAAAGTATAATTAATTCATAAAATTTACCTGAAATTTAATATAGATTTGAATTTAGAAAATTTTCAGCAAAATAACGTTCTGTTAATAACTGTGTCGAAATAAAACAATTTAACTTAGCTCCCTTATAACTTTTTCTCGTATTTTGACGAGTATTACCAGTTTTCGAAGCATGTTACATCTTTTTTTTTTGACACTCTATATAAATAACATTTATATAGGTATCTTTCCAATGCGCAAAAACATGGTTCATGTAGAAACCTTATTTATTCGGGTATAAAAACCTTTTACATTGACTTCTGGGCTCCCTAGCGAAGGTAAACAAACACGATTATATTTTTTCATATGTTACTGCTTGCAGTCTCTGAAAGCTACGATCTGTAGCATTTGAATAAAAGATTAATTTTTTCTGAGGGAATGTATTCTTACAATAGTTGAAAAACGGCCATATAGATCTCAAATAAATTTTGAATTTAATTTAGTATCATTCAATTTACAGTTTAATCTTTTGTTAAACGATATTAATTCATGTGAGGGGATTTTAAATATAAACCTCAAGTTTGGTATAAGTATAAATTTACTGACGTTACATAGTTGTGAAACAATTATTGTTGGTTATATTATACAGGTCGATTTCCTCTTTAACTGAAGGGGTTTTTAATACATACTTTCTTCCTAGGAATAGGGATTGTTTGATTGATGTCAGAACGGACATAACCTACTTCGTTAGAGCAACTCAAATATTGTCAGACTGCTACTTTTCCAGATATAACTTTAATAAAGATAGTGTATATTTTTTAATTAAATTTTTACTCATTTAGACAGAACTGCATCTATTATTACACTAATTTGTTGTAATCTGACATAGATACACTAATCTTTATACAATGGATTACCCTTGAATTCTTGCAATTAGACAATTACTATAAGATTACAGATATTAAACATTTAAGAATATCCTTTATATTCAGTTAAAGAGAAAAATTCTTTTTACGTGAATATTTGGAGCAACAATGACAAGATAAATAACGAATCAGTATGACACTACGTCTGGTTTCCAATGATTTAAAATTGAATCGATCTAGTAGATCATTCTGGGTAAGATCCATCACTGTCAAAATATATAAAAATTTAAGAAATTGCTTTTGAATCGATTGTGTTGTGACAATGAACGTGATGAATCTGATGCCATATAATCGAACAGTATTCGATTTTAAAACTAACAAGAGGACAAAATTGTGTATTCTACACTGTCATTATACGTATGAAACTATGTGATTTAAAAGTACCAGAATGTGATTAACACCATCAATAAAGTGAGCTGGTAATTCCCAGATTACTTAATAGTCATTAATACAAATGGAATATCGTTGAGCTGCATTTAGATATATTGAATTTTAGACGATTTATCACAGATCATGAAGACATTCGATTGAAGCATGACTCCAAGAAGGTCAATTTTTCATACATGATATTCAGTAAAACTAAATTTACTTGTAAATTACTATTTAATGAATCAACAGGCTGCGACTGGAAGAAGTAGTCAAAGGAAGCACTAAAAATATATGCAGGATTTGAAAACTCTGCCATTAATTATACAGCATTACGTGAGGTATGCTTGAAAATACATTTTTTTAACGAGGGTCTACATTTTTTTAGGATCACCAGATAATGGTCGCTCAGAATCGCTTATAAAAGTTCCAACGACGTCATTAATTAGGCACAATGTAACTCTTTTATGTTTTTTGTAATACAGGCACATGCTTTCACTCGGATGGGATGAATGAGGAATGAAGGCGAGTTTCTCTGGCCGTCTATTTTAATTGAATTGTTATGGTCGAGTTAGTAACATCTCTATTTTAATATATGGTACAGATTCGCTAAAGGATATGTATGTATGTATGTCGGAGGGTGGTGGAATTGTTTTTCCACCGCGGCACTTAGGCCTTATTAGGCCCCTTGTACACCCTCCTTCATTACTCGAGTACTTTTCTTCAAACCATCCTATTCACTACACGGGTGGCTTGGTGGCAAAGTCTCGTACAGTTTATGTATGATAGCATGGTCTTGAGTTACAGAGATTTTCTTTGCTCTGTTCTCATTACCATTTATCGGGGACCACACACATGCGGCAAATATTGGGCGACCCAGGTCTCTGGTAGGCTGCCACAGCCACGTCCCCGAGCCTGCCTTAGGTCACCCATCCAAATTCCAGCCTGCGTCCGTGATGCTTGCCTCGGCAGATCGAAATCCGCCGGCCAAGACACCCGGCTAGGCGGTCCCCTTGCTAAGGGATATTTTATTGGAGAAGATCGTCGAGTAAAGTGCTGCTGTTAATTCGTCAATTCGAATCGTTTTTCATCACTGATTTTCTTCACTATTCCAATCTTGATTCTCCCGAATCGGCGACTTCCATCCAGTGTGGCGTTTCAAATTCATGAGATCTCCATATGAAAGTGCTCTCTGACTTGGTATTTTTGCAAAGGAATCTATTCCAACAACTTTATTGGTACATATATTTTTGTTCTCGCAAAATAAAAGCAGTCAGTTGTGTGTTACGTGCGAAGACCTCAACGACACATATTTGTAGAAATATTCCTTCTCCCCAGCATAACTACAAATTTTCTACTTGAGTGTGTTTTTGAATCACAAATATTAATAGGTAGCAAGAAAGTTATCCTGTTGTTCTATGCCATTTAACAACTTTTTGGTCAAATCTTCTCCATGACAGGCTTCCGCTAATCCTCTGACTAAGGCGACCTGAAACAAAAAGCTTTTGAAATCTTTTACATTTTCTTATAACAAATAACGTCGATGAGAGAGTAGGTCTAGGAAGAACAGAGAACACCTACGCTTTAGCCATCCACCATCTGTAACTAGATTGATATGAAGTTAATATAAAGGCGGGCAAATTTAATAATCTCGTTGGAAGCGTCCACTTGTCGTGTGTGGTACTTTAAAAGTTAGCCGATCATTTTTTAAGCCACGTGAAAAACTATGTCGTCATAGTTTGATAACAAGTACGATAGCGGTCTTTCGAAGTTATCGAAGTTCGCTAATGTGTCGATACCAGTAAGCATCTGACAGTGAGTTACGTTAGCATTCGAGGAACAATCCAGAACTTGGCGTAATTAAAGTTTTTCATACAAAGTTACTCTTAACAGTTGACTCGGCATGGCAAAACTTATTTCCTTACCGAAACAAAAACACTTTGAATGGGTACGTTGGAGGTAATGGATACCAATTAAAAACAGAAATCTTTCAGTGAGTACCAGCTGTATGTAATGTTTAATGTAGGTATTTGAAACTTTTGAATATTACACTGTAATAGATCGTATGAGTGGATATGTTAAAGTTAATTAATGAATCCACCGAATTAAATTAATGAGGATATCTTCAATTAATACATATTATTAGGTAATCTTTTTTCTTGTCGAGATAAGTTCAAGATTAATTTCAAGATGATTAAAACCTAAAAATTATGTTAACCAAAAGCAAATATTTTGAGTCCCGATTAAGATTCAGTAAATGAGTAGATTGTGGATTTTATTTCATCCCCCCTCACTTCTATTTTGAGGATGACCATTGTTAATACCTAAATCCTCATTTGGCGCATGATGAACTGAGACTTTTCTCTTCTACTCGCTTGCAATGAGGTGAGCGGGATTGTCGGACAACTTTCTTATCGCTCCAACCTCAACAGATGCACGAGTAAGAGACGTCGCGCTTGACGGCCGTTCCCCACCATTGGCGCCTTTAATAACCATTGTCCACACCTGTGGATGGTATTGGTTTCTAATGCTTTCGACTACAGCTCTATCTTTTATAGGCTTTGTCTTGCCTAAGCACCTGTTTGAGGTCTTCTTAGAGCACCTAGATACAGAAGCTACTTGGAGCTAGAGTTTTTTCTAGGTTTCCTTAGAATATCTTATTTAGAAGGCTACACAGACTCCTGAACGATTTGACAA
The DNA here is from genome assembly GCF_000390285.2 of Anoplophora glabripennis. Classification (NCBI taxonomy): domain Eukaryota; kingdom Metazoa; phylum Arthropoda; class Insecta; order Coleoptera; family Cerambycidae; genus Anoplophora; species Anoplophora glabripennis. The sequence continues at coordinate 40,587 of NW_019417324.1, read as the reverse complement.
CTAGCAAATGTGCTCGCAAGACGTTTGAAAATTTTCGGCGTTTTGAATTAAGAAAATTTTTTGTTTGTAATATTTGCTTCAATTTATTATTATTATTGTAAATGTAGATAACTCAATGAGAAATAAATTTGGTGGTAAAGTATGTGTCTCTGGTTAATCATTATAAAGTACCAAAGTCGACGTTTGAACACATACCCTATGTCCTGCAACCATTTCCGCCTTTAGACTTGGATATCTCTGGATTTTGCCCATTCTTTGGAATCTGCTCGACTCAATCTGAATTTCGATGTATCTGGAAAACCTTTTATTTCCCAAAATTTACTAAGGTGCTTCATCGGAGTGTCGACAGCATCGGCCTCCGTCGATATCTACGTTTGCTATGACTTTATTGATTGGGGGTGACTGAGAGCTTCGTGGAAGGTTACTTAAGAAACTTTCGAAAACTAGGTGAAAATTATGTTTCCTGCTTCGCGTCTTCGGTTTCATGTGGTCATCTGGGCTCCCTTGAACATCGATAACTACGTTTACTGGGGTCGGCATCGCGTAGATGGGCTGATGGCTGCTTCGTAGCTCAGACTAGAAAGTGTAGTGAAATATAGAGGCATAGGAAAAACTGAAAGCATTCCAACTAATTCTAAGGTTGTGTCATCTGAAATTGAAAATGTATTTGCACGTTTCTGTATTGTGCCTATAAAAATAAGAATGTACCCTTCAGAAAATGGTTTGCAGTTTAAATTTAAATAAGTTTAATTAATTTGGTCACAACTATAACTGCACCAAAAGCTACATTATTTATGATCCCTTATAACTACAAATACTGCGACGCTTACTATTTCATAACAAGAATTGATATCGTTGCTTTATACAAAAAGCCTCTTTTTGCTTCGAAAAATACGTAACATGGTAAGAGTTAATGGCATCACTTTAGGTAATGTAGTGTAACGTATGCCACTCCCATATTAATCATCCCCTGCCAGTAGAGGGTGTGTGCGGTTACCCGCGTAAACTACATGCGACATCGGCTCCGACATACAAACAGCCTTTATTAATCAAGTGTGTTCTTTCACCTTAACGTGAAAGTGAATGTTTTGGTTAACAGTGAAAGCGTAAATCAAGTTATATTTGTAAAGGGTTGTTTCCTACTTTTTTAATGTTTTTTTTCCGAAAATATTTAATGTGTAACAATTTTGCGCTCAAAAAACTAATACAAATAGTGATACAAATAAAGCTACTAGGAAAGCACTAAATAAAAGCTTAGAATAGACGTTGAAGGTCTCTTTCGAGGAATATTGCCAATACTTTCGGTAACTATACTTTTCCACAATTATAAGGTCAAAAACTGAAGCAATGTTTGGAAGGATGGAAAGCTGTAATGATGACTGTATTCCAGAACTTATAGCATCTAATTTTATCTTTATTCAATTTATTATCCGCGATAATTTTTAAGATGCAAGCGCACCAAGCTGCGAAAGCAGTAAGCTCCGAGACAAGGTAATTTTGACATTGCCGTTCGTGTTTACACATTCATTTGTACAACATTTGTCTTATTTGCCATTATTATTAGTAATTTTGTTATCAAACTGCGGTTATTTGACTTGTGTTATTTTATAGGTTTCAAATATTTTATAAATAAATTTTAAGGCAAGCATTTATGTCTACTTTATTTGTCTCTAACATTACAATTTAATGTACATTTTATTAGTTTATAACTATGGACTTATCCGTTGTGGAATACATTTCCTATTTACATATATGCCAACGAAAACACTCGTTGTATGAGAGGCAGTTTTTAACGCTGATCATGTGGTACTATATGGGAAAATTGAGCAAAGTTAATTTAAATTTAGAAATTTATATTGTGTATGCAAACTAGTGCCCTTACTTACTAGCAACCCTCATAAAATTCAGGGAGTATTATCTACCGGCAATAATATTTTGAAAATTTCTTCAATGGTATGATGGAAACTTAATTCTGGATTTTTCTTGGACCATGAAAAGCAACCTTGAACCAATAATAGTTTGTCAATTTCTTCTTTATATCCATAATTGCTGAAGTTTTCCTCACACTATTTTTTTAAAATAACAGTGTTCAAAAAGCGAACACAAACACAGTTTTAAATAAAATATAAAACGAAATGTCACACACAGAAGAAATGTTTACCTTGTTTCGCTAGTATCACTTGCCACCGCCAGACGGCGAGCTCTTAGCTGCATTCGCGAATTGAAGACGGTGAGATGAAATATTAGGCAAGCAAATTCTACTGGGTGTGATGGAAATCCTGTCAAAATCGTGAAGAATTCACTAATAAGTCCCTTAATGTTCTTATTTACTCTTAGTGTTTATTAATATCAATATCTACAAAAGAAGTAATTGCTGCCCAACTAGCACAAATTACAGGTTTCTTTAATCAATCCTTGTAAAACTTTGTAAGAGATTTTAAGGAAAACTTAATTTTGGTTTCTTAAAATATATCAGAATAAAAAAAGTATGTCAACGTTAAAGTAAAACAGTTTTGACCTTAAGTCACCAGAAAATGGTTTTGGATTATGTCTAGATTAGATATTGAAGTGAATAGTTTTATAGTTTTACACATAATGGTTATCATACAATTATATTTTCAGGGATTTAAACAATTTTCTTGGATACAACTCTTTAGATCGTCAGATGCTTAATTTTCTCATATTTGATCACATTTTCACGGAATGCACTGTATGTTTATTGAACCTCTAAATAAAATAGCCTAAAGTATAAAAAAATATATAGAAGCAACTTAGATAGTTTTTGTATTCAAAATGTGTAGGTTCGAGGTGTGATAAAATCTAGGTATATATTTATTTTACACTGTAATATCAACTAATGGAGGTGCTGGAAACTTTGATAAAAAGTGCGCTATATTAAAGCTGTCGGAGTAGGCGCTGATATTATTTTATGTATTTTTATTTAGAGCAGGATTTTAGATATCTGCTTATTTATTCAAACCAGTTTTATGTGCATACTTATAATTTTAGTCATATTTACGTAATCTACTCTAGAGAACTATAAAGATGCAAACAAAAATTAATTTGAAAAAAAAGCATAAAAAAAGATACCACTCTAGCTAGAACTTGTTTCATAAATTTACGTATTTAAAGACGATTTTTTTTGAGAATTTTTCGAAGAAAAAATTAGGAAAATTAAAAATTCGGTCACGACCTCAGTGATTTAGCTTGGAAAGCTTCATTTACATGGCTGAAATTGAAGTCATCTGGTTAATTTTTATAGTATGTTTTTGGTAATCGATATTGTTACTTTCATATATTACTTAAATAATATTAATAAGTTATAGTACTTTAATTAATTTAATTGTTATTTTTATACAAAGAAAGCATTTATACCACCTTTGCAAAAAAATAAGTCAATTTTTATTTAATATTAAAATTACAATAGTATTTAAAATTATTTATATTTATTTGACAAAGAACCTCGCACACACCTTATGGATTTCCAGGTCCCGGTGGATTTGTCTGGATTTTTGATATCCTCCCGATCAAAAATGTCAGTGGGCACAAAGTCCAAAAATGGACAGTTTTCGAAACACCGAGGAACAAAGTTCCCAAAAATGAAACATTTCTTTGTTGGGTTCGAAGGGGAATATCAGATAGTGACCTTCAATTTGACCTTAACTTTAACCTTCAAGGTCATTTGAACGTCAAATCCAATTTTTTAAATAGGAGCCTCTATTTTTGATCCCGGATTCAGAAAGAGCGCAAAATTTTACATTTTGATAAATACTTATGGTTCGATAGTTACGTTTGTTTATGTTTAGATAGGTACTTAAGGCTCTCCTTCTTCGTGAAGGTCAAATTTAAGGACACCGTCCCATGTCTCTCTCCGAACCCAACAATTTTTGTAAAGGTTATTTTCGGATTGGTGGCTCCCCTGATTTAGGTGCGTAATTTAAAATATTTTGTCTTTGAAATAACCTTTAAAGGTAATTTCAAACAAGAGCCTTAAGTACCTATCTAAACGTAAAATTTGTCGCTCTTTCCGAATCCGGGGTCAAAAATAGAGGTTCCTATATAAAAAAAATATCTGACTTTCAAATGACCTTGAGAGTCAATGTCAGGGTCAAATTGAAGGTCACCATCCTGTGTCCCTTTCCAAACCCAATAACTTTCGTTGACATATTTGATCAGGAGAATATTAAGCACAAAATATCAAAAATCAGACAAATCCACCGAGACCTAAAATCCATAAGGTTTGTGCGGGGTAATTTGTAAATTAAATATAGAAAAAAAAAACGCATAGACGTATTCGGGTGAAATATAAAAAATTGTTTTATTTATTTGTTACTTCTACACTCCAATAATTGATATGTCACATATTGTTTGTAATTAATTTCATTAGTGATTTATAGGAAAATATGGAAGCAAGGCATAAGGTTTTCTTAAAGCAACTGGATATCCTTATTTTATATTTTACTATATTTTTTGTAGAGAAAATCTTTGTGTCATAAAGGAGTATTTCCACATACAATTATATCTGAAAGTATATTTATCAGTATCCAATATTGGACACACATAGGGAATAAACTGTATATTAGTGATTATTTTTTGACGTTTCTTAAAACCAATGAAATGCTTCTTTGTCACAAGGGTAAGTTTCAACCAATTATGTCATTATTATAGTGGGAATAAATCTCTTGTGATTATTCTCGGGAATAATCACTGTGGCTTTTATTTGCGTAGCAAGTGTCAGATAGTTGTCAAAATAATTACCTAATTGTGTCAACGCGATATATAAAATGGGTGAAAATCATCGGTTTAGTACCTTTTCTGATTAGAAACTACTTCGAAAAATACTCTAATAAGTAATCAGTCTATATGGAGACAATTTAAGACCTTCACCAAAGAAAGAAATTATATTCTGAATCAATCTACTACAACAGCTACTCTGGCATTGATTTTGAAAGATTGGGCTTATAACATGAAAAGAAAAGACGGAAATGATTATAAAGAAGCAGTAATAAAGACAATGTGGAATAAAACGGCAAAATTAGTTCAAGAACTTTACTTTAATAAGTATAACAGGTCCTTTGATCCTTTCCATGATATAGAATTCAAAAATGCTCGAAATGCAAGAGATGCAAAAAGAAAAATTTTACAAAAACATCCTGAAAAGCACAAACAAAGTTCTGTGGCACTTTCTAATACAGAATTGTTGCAAATTTTTAACTATTGGGACGAAGATACACCTTGTGGATTGCAAAGAAAGTTCTTTCACGTTGCATCGTATGAACTAGCTTGGAGGGGAGGAGAAGCTACGAAATGTTTAGTTCATTATTTTAAAAAAGAAACCGACATAATAAAATTAAATACTGGCCGCATTGAATACAATCCCATCTTTACAAAAACTGCACAGGGTGGAGCACAAAGGTGCGTTAATAGTAAATGGTTGAATCCAAACATAAATAACCCAGATATTTGCCCTGTTCGTCTTTTTGAAAAACTAATGGGTAAACGTGAAGAAAATATTAAAACCGAACGCTTGTTTCTTACTCCAAATCCGGCTTGGCAAACTCATGGTTTTTGGTATAAAAACGTTCCTGTGGGAATAAATTCCATTTCAAAATGGATGAAAGAATCCGCAGAAAAAGTAGGTCTAGACATAGTTACTAAAAAAATAACTAACCATTCTGCCAGATCAAGTGCAGTAAGTAACCTTTCAAAAGCTGGTGTAGGAGAATAAGAACTAATCAAGGTCACTGGTCATAATTCTGCAAGTTCGATTAAACCATACTTACAATTGAACCAAGATCATCAATCAAATATAATAAATAATCTTAGAGAAAATACGCAGGAGGAAACACTTAATATAACAAGCAATTCCAAATCCTCAATAAATAATGACTCTCGAAATATTTTTAATAATTGCGTTTTTCATTGTACTAATTTAAATTGTTAATTCTTTTAATATATTCACAATGTGTCAACGATATTTTCGTATATTGTAATAATTACTTAATTAAATTAAATTTTTCAATAGTTCTATGATAGTTTTATTGATCTTTTTTATTGTAAAAATTTGTGAATCAAAAAATAATCTAGTCAAATATAACTCGCGAGTTCCATAAATTAGAAAATAATTTGACAGATTTTGTTCAAACTTGTTGCCATTTGGAAATAGCCACTCGAGCCCTGCGGGCTCTCGTGACTATTGCCTGGCAACAAGTTTTCAAAAAATCTGTCAAATTATTTTCAATTTATTCTCACTCTCTTGTTATATTATTACTGAGAATTCTTATTACTTACGTCAATCTAAATTTGCAAATGCGGGAAACAGACAAAATATCAAAACACACACCTCATCTGTCAACTCACATACAGTACGATACAGAGTCAAACAAAACTGATTGATTTTTCACCCATATTGATTTCATCTTAGAACCGACCATGCCATGCAATGCTTTTTTCGCATATTACTTTGTATAACATCTACTTTTCTATTTTATGTTATGTCTTTCTTCACTATACTACGGTAAAACTTCGCAAAACTTTTAATTTCGAAAATATCACGGTATTAATAAAGGCAAGGGTAAAATTTTCACTTCCAATATAGGTACTATGAGTTTGAAACGTGACATATCGAACTAGAAGATTATTGACCTAGTAACAAATACTGTTAATAAATAGGAATGTCAATGATGAATGATTACGAAAGGTTTTGATTTTTTCTTTCGAATATTTAAGCTCTTAGATAACTGGAAGTAATTGGTATAACAAAGATATTTAAAACTAACTTAATTGGTTATTATCAATTAAAATTATTTGTTTGTTATAAGTGAGATCGAATTAAATTAACTTGAAGATACATATTACAAAGAAAAATAATTAATAAGGCCAAGTTATTTATTTTGAAATTATTTTTGCATATCCGTTTCGAGTCTTATTACCGCAAGCTTCCACCGGTACTGTGAAAGTTTGAAAAGACAATTTACGTTAATGGGCCTTTTGAACTTGATCTTAGAAGGAGCTTATCTATGAAATTTACAGCACAGGCTAAATTCACAGAGGGCATAAATACACAGCTTTCCCTTGCTTTTCTTTGCGTGACTGGTTTTTATTTATCAATTTCCATCTTTATTGTGATTGTGGCTTTAACAATGACAAATTCCTTGTGGGACTGTTCTTAAACACCCATCTTCCTATTTATTGCCTTAACAGTGTTCTTTTTTAAAATAACACACATAATACGGAAAGGGTAAATGAGGGTTATCATTCTAATTGTAAACGGAAGTGAAATACCATGTTTAGAATCTGGAATTGTAACTATAATAATGTCATCGAAATTTTTGAAATTGACGTTGTCCAAAGTTTGCATAACTCATCAGGACGGCATGCTCCTGCAATGCCTAAGACGGTCACTAGCTTCATTAGCAAATATGTGTTATCGGGTGCCTGAACGAGAAAATCGTTGACTTGTCTTGTAAAAACGTTTGACTTTTTAGGTCTATAGCCGTCATTCTTACGTTTAAGAAATGCTCTCAGCTTGTAGTCCAGACAGTATCTGTTTCAAAAAGCCATATATGGGTGAATCGTATATCCACGGAGATTTTTGGCTTTTTGGCTTTCAAATATCACTAGAAATGAAAATTTTTCTATGCGCATAAAAAAAACGTGGGCTTAACTTTTGGCGGCACAATATGTTAAAAAAATTCGAAAAATGTCATATTTTTCTTCCTATTTAATTATGTATCTTTTCTAGAGTTGATTTTAGGCGAAAATGGAACAGGAAAAAATGTTTGTAATTAAATTTTTTACAAAACATGACTAGTTACAAATCGAACGAATCATGATTATTATGGTAAAAATCGAAAATATCGCAAAAATGGGGTTAAAATACAATACTTTTTAGGGAATTGTTTTGTGGTATTTAAATTGGGTATGGGACCTTTATACTTGGCTCAAGAAAACTTCATGTTATGTAGAATCTTTACACCAAATTTCATCAAAATCGGTTTGATAGATTTTGCATAATAATTTTGCAATCCAGATTTTGAAAAAAAATTTGCAAATTTTCAAAATTTTACACAGCAAAAACCAAGGCCCTTACATACTTGAAAATTTAATCACATATAGAAGGGCTTTCAAACTTTTTTTGAAAAATTCGAATCCGTCAATTAGGAGAGCTCTGGCGCTTGTTTAAACATTGGTCGAATTTTTGTACTTATTAACAATTAGAATAACTTTATGAATATTCAACCAAATCAAATTTTTTAAACCAGGTTTTAAAAGTTCTTGGATTTTTTTAAATTATCGTATTTTCAAATGCCTATCGTTAATAATTATTGGCCTTTCAACAGTCCGATAATTATTTATCTTTAAACTTCCTTTACTTATCAACTTTATTTTTCTATTGTATCAAAGGTAAGTGTATAAACTTATATACTGTTTATCAAAGATCAAAAACAAATTTATTTAAATATTCTGAAATAATTTAAACAACAATTATTTTCAAAATATAACGAAAATTAGTAATATAATGAGTTAATTTCTCATTCGCTTATATTTTAAACAATAAATAATATTTGAATTATAGTTTAATCACAAAAAAAATTAATATTAAAAAAAGAATCTTTCTTTCATTTCAATATATTATTTCGTATTCGAAAAATACGACCTTGAAAAAAATGGATACACGTATATACCGTTAGGAAAAGAATATCTACAACCTGAATATACAATGTTATTTTTTTGTTTTTAAGTTGTAGGAAATAACTTGATTAAGAAAAATTTACAAATAATTTTTTCCCGTGTTGCCATTTAAAAAAATATCGTTTTAGTAGCTACTGCAGAAATCTGGCAACACCGGAAAGAGTTATTTGTAAATTTTTCTTATTTTTTTTTTAAAGAAGCATCTTTCCAAGAACTTTTAAAACCTGGATTAAAAAATTTAATTTGATTGAATATTCACAAAGTTATTCTAATTGTTTATAAGTACAAAAATTCGACTAATGTTTAAACAAGCGCCAGAGCTCTCCTAATTGACGGATTCGAATTTTTCAAAAAAAGTTTGAAAGCTTGAGAGATCTTCTATAAGTGATTAAATTTTCAAGTATCTAAGGGCCTTGGTTTTTGCTGTACAAAATTTTGAAAATTTGCAATTTTTTTTTCAACTCTTGATTGCAAAATTATTATGCAAACTCTGTCGAACAGATTTTGATGAAATTTGGTGTGCAAATTCTACATAAGTTTTCTTGAGCCAAGTATAAAGGTCCTACACCCAATTTAAATACCCCAAAAAAATTCCCTTAAAAGTATAGTTTTTAACCCCATTTTTGCGATTTTTTCAATTTTTACCATAATAATCATGATTCATTCGATTTGTAACTATTCATGTTTTGTAAAAAATTTAATTACAAACATATTTTGCCTCTTCCATTTTCGCCCAAAATCAACTCTTGAAAAGATACATAATTAAATACGAAGAAAAATATGACATTTTTCGAATTTTTTTAACATATTGTGCCGCCAAAAGTTAAGCCCACGTTTTTTTTATGCGCATAGAAAAATTTTCATTTCTAGTGATATTTGAAAGCCAAAAAACCAAAAATCTCCGTTGATACACGATTCACCCAAACCAAAACAGATACCGCCTAGTCTATTGAGGTATTTTGATATATGCACGCTCTCCTCTATGAAAATAGTTGAATCATTGAGCATTCACCGCACAAACTCGCCGGTGACTTTAAAGTTCTTGACTTCTCCATAAAATATGCTAGCAGTGACATTTCGGAAACCTCAGTAATTTTGTTCTGGCACCATTCTTTGAAATTTCTATATGCTCATCCGTAGCACACTTTCGACTTCTCGGACAATAAAAATTCGCAGGCAGCATTTGCTGCACTTTCTATTTGTAAATAACTCATTAAGAAATAATAATTCAAAACCAGCAAAATTGCAACTTTTATAAAGCTTTGTTTATAAACGCCTTAGAAACGACAAACTCCAAACAACCAAGGCGACTTTGCAAGATTTCGAATAATGTCAAAATGAATTGATTAAGAAATTTCAAAAATTAAAACCTAATCTTTATTTCAAGAACCATAAAGACTGGGAGCAGATAAAATGTTATACATACACCAAGCATCATTTAAGTATAATTTACCAGTCTCGGACTCTATTGCCAGCCCTCGCTCCGCTCGGGCGCAAAAACGTCCTCGACTGGTAAATAATACTTACCTCCTTTATGGTGTAAATAACTATTGTTTATTCACAATACAATACAAAAAAGATTAAATTCATTTTTCTGTTTATTTTTAAAAATTTCAATTACAACTGAAATTGGGCTTTTTACATTTGTATTAGGATCGAGGGTCAAAGAAATATCCTCCGTTATTCAAATGAGACACTCCCTTCGTGCTACCGGGCAAATTTAATAATGTATTAGCGTGAAAATAATTAGCTTCATTAAAATTAGTATGAACACAAGAGGGCAATTAAACGGAATTTACCTTTACGCAATAAATATATCCGTCGCAATCAACTGCAATTGAAATGTCTTATTTGCTTCGTTTCATTACATCCAAAGGGAACGGTTGTCGTTGGAATACATTGTGTAAATAGGTGTCATTTGCATCTACTTCATTTTCAAGCCCTGAAAACAGGGCGGCTATGCGTCCTTCATACATTTTAATTATGTCGGAAATGTGGACATAAATGTTAGCTCATCAATTCTAGTTATATCTTTCACGACATTGTGTCGCTGTATTCCAAGTAGTGAGATATATTCTCTAAAATTGTAAAACAGGGGGATAAGGGTAGGGGAAATCGGAGTTTGTTGTCATACTTTTTATTACTTAGAATGAAGTTTAGGAGGATGTCGTAAAGGAGCAGAAGGGAACCCTCTAAATGTCTAATATTTGCTGTTTTATTAGAATTTAAAAATTATAAGTAGGGGAGAGCGGGGTTGGTTGTTACAGTTTTCACTTTTAATATTTCGAATTAAAATTGTTTAATAGATAATTATACTCACAACCCCTCTCTGGTCAAGGCGGAATGCTAAAAATTTCAAAAATTTATTTTGAACTCTAGCAATCATATTAATGTAGAGTTGTTTCAAAATCTTATGAGCTTTGACCTTCATATGCGCAGAAACATATTCCGACCGTCGCCTAAATTATTCTATGTCCTAAAAACGTTACATCCATTATTCACAATCTATCTCGAGCTCTCGTAGCGTAAGCAAGCCTTTGCTCCGATTACAAATATAATAAAATGCCCTATTCCCTATTATTTTAATTATAGCAATAAAAATATGTATAACGAACGTTTGCCAGTTGACTTTATTGATGCCCGAGCGCCTTAGTTTATTTCTGGTTGTAATGAGGCACGTGGTCTAATTCTGAGTCAATATTTTCACAACGTGCTTATTAGAAGAATTATGTGGATACGCCACGCCTTTCGCGCATTTCGCGGCTCATGAGATTTTGAAACTACTCTAACATATATACATGGGTTTCCACACTAACGAGCAGTATTCCAATTTGGAACGAACATATGTTTGATCAGAACATTGTGGTCACAAAAATGTTGACCCATTCTAAAGATAAAACCTAACATCCTCAAGGATGATGAGACAGTCAGCTCAATATGTGAGGAAAAACTAAGTTTATTGTCGAAAAGCACTCCCAGATCTTTAACTTCATTTACTCGTGTGAATTCGGTAGTCATAAATAATTACTTTGATTTTACGTGAGAATGTAACAGTCCTGCACTTGGAGATGTTTAGACTCTTCACACGAGCCAATAGATTCTTTGTAAACTATATCTTTCATTCGAGACTAAATGAAGAGGATTGAAGTCCGGACTTCTGGATGGTCAAGCAAAAATGCTTACATGGCCAATCCAGCGATTTGGAAAAACTGCATCTAAATATGCACGCACTGGCCAAGAAAAATGCAGTGGAGCTCCGTCGTACATGAACCACATGTTTCTTCTTAAATAAAGTGGAACTTCTTCAAGCCGTGGAAGCATTTTTACTTGGCTACCCAGAAGTCCGGACTTCAATCCTCTTCATTTTTCTATTTGGAAGAATCTATTGGTTCGTGTGAAGAGTTGTGGCAAAGAATACAAATCGCTGCCAACGAAGTCAAACGCATTCCCAATATGTTGTTTCAAACTCGAAGATCTCTCAGAAAACGTTGTGTAAAGTGTGTAAATGTCAACGGTGGATTCTTCGAACACTGACTTTAAATCATTATTACGAATTTCATTTGTTTTACTGTTAATTGTTGTAATAACATGAAGGAACACTTGGTTTCTTTCGCTTTTAATTTCTCGTATTATCAAAACATAGTGTTCGTTAAATCGATTTTTCTCGAAAACGGATCGAGATACCGAAATGAAACAAGAATACACAATTAATGGAAAAATGATTGCTCTTTCAGGTTTTGAATCAGGTTTCATGTCAGACATACAAGGTAAAAAGTTATTAACTAAATTTTCGGTAAAATTGGTCGTAAGTGGCGCCCTCTAAAAGCAATGCTGAAATTACACCACGCAACTTATTCGTCGCCTAAAAAAACATAGTTTCACATATTTCAAGTTCCTAACCTACATATTTTCAAAATAATCGCAAAAAAACTATTTAAAATTTTAACTTTCAACACCCTGTATTTCCGAAACTATCAACTTTCGGATAAGGCATGTTTGTGCCAATGGTCACAATTTCACGTGTAGTATCTTCAGCTTTCGATTTTCCTATTGTTAATGAATCACCCTATATATAAAATAGAAAAACGACAAACATATATTCCAACGTATATTCGACTAAACAAATTTTGTTCAGTTCAAGCTCAGTAAAACAAACTTTAAACACATTTTGTACAAATAAATGAGCTGAAAGTGGCTCTTTATTTTACTCTGCAATTATACTAAAGCATTAATTACATTTTAAATATGTACCCAAGTATAACCTGTTAAAGATTAACTTTCAGATTTGTGGGATTTACTGCTTTTAATTTCACTCTTTAATTATAATGCTTAAGAATGAATGATAATAATTTACGTTTGGGTTTGCTTCCGAGTCGTATTTTCCATTCAAAGTTGTAAGAAAACAAGATCGTTAACAATTATAATTACGTAGCTTACGTATATTAAGAATTTACGAAGTAAATGTTTATACGTAAGTATATTAATTTTCACGTTTTTGAGTTGAGCCTGGAACGAATTACATGAGAACTATCCCCAACTTAATTAAAACTATTCCTATCACGGATTTGATTGACTTTATATACAGTGTGTCCGTAGTTAGGGTAAATAAGCGGAAAAACTTTTTTATTTTACATTTTACGGAAAAAAGACACACTTAATAAAAAGTTTTACTTGAATTTAACATGAGGGTGCCATAGTGAAACTTAACATTTCATGTACGGGGTGGCCAGAAAAACAAAAAAATCTGAAAATGTCACGAGAGTAATTTTTTTTTTAAATTAAAATTATATTTAATATTTCTGAAAAGTGTCACTAGGAAAAGTTGTTCCAAATTAAAAGATACGACATAATTCCAATTTGTGAAAAAATTGGCTTAATTTGATTATTTACAAATATTTACGTCCGCGGTTAGGATGAATAAAAAGAAAACTTTTTTATTTTTAAGGTTGTGAATAAAATGACATGGACTTTTACTTGTGGGGCCGACTCAAACAGGTTGTGTGTAGCAGGCCTTTGGACAATAACATCGAGCAAAAACAACGAATTAGAGATGCCGTGCAATCCATATCTTTAGAAGAGATTAGACGCAGCCACAATGAATTCCTTGCACGCTCTCAAATTTGTGTGAACGTTGGTGGAGGAGTGTTCGAATAATGTTTTATTATACATACATTTTTTCCAAATTTATTATGTTCTACAAAAAATTAAATCAATTTTGTGTGCAAATTGTTTTATTTAAAAACTCAAGTAACTTTTTTGCACGACTTTTGCAAAATATCACTTCAGAAATATTAAAAATAAAGGCAGTTTACTCTCGTGACCTTTTCAGATTTTTTTGTTTTCTGGACACCCCATACATGAAATGTTAGTTTCACCATGGCAACCGTAAAATGTAAAATGTTGTTGTCTCTTACTCACCCTAATCGAGGACATACTGTATATATGCATTATTTTGAAGCCGGAAAGGAAACAAATATCTAGAAATAATTCTTCTTCAATTCTTCACTTCAATTTTTTTTCTTATACAGTTGCAGCGGTTAAGAAAAAAATGAAATTTGAAAACATTTTGATTTTTTTAAAATACGAATCGCAAAAATGTTTTAATTTTCTTACATTCTATGTAAGTAGACACGACTTAAAGCTTTTACTATCTCGTTTTGTATGAAGGTAGCCGTGGTCGTCAGAATACAGACGGTTTTTTCATTGGTTGATTATTGCATCGGGGATAAAAAATGTACTGTCTGGCTTACGACTCTTGTAGTCTGCGTGCCAACAGGGCGCAATATTCTCGTCTCCGCTGAAGTGTTCGTTTATTGATATTGACCTGTGACATATGTGTAACATCACTGAAGTACCGTTAATTCAAACTTTAGGTGATGCTGTGTGTCAACTATTTTGAACTTAAGTTTGAAGGACTACCAACTAGTAAAATGTTATAGAATATGTCCTTTTATACAAGGTGTTAACGAAATAAGTACTCAAAATTGGAGAGTATGTAAAACATGTCGGAATATGATGAAAACCTAAGTAGAATTTTTGTCAGTGGCGGCCCATAAAGGAAATACAGCCCCTTGAAGGGGTAGCTCAGGAAACAGTTTATATTGCATATCTTCAAAACGGTTTAATATTAAATCGCGAAATTTTGGGGTTGTATTACTATTTATATGCTGAATAATCGGTATAATATACAAATCAAAATTTGCTACAGAGGCCTAAGAAAATGCGGGATCATGGGACAAATTTTACATTTTTTTTGTACGCAATTTTTTCTACTTCCTGAACCGAAAATATGAAAATTTATCATATTTTGCATAAGAAAGGTACCCTTGTTAGATTTTAATAGCATGAGCCGTTTTCTAGCAAAATCCATTTCAATAATGACTACGTGCTCAAAAATTCCTGCTGTAATATAAATAAATGTATCAAATTGTGCCATGAGAAAATGACTATTTATGACACTTAACAGATATGTCAAATATATGTCATTTACTGATTAGATTACCTACTCAATATTCCAATCTAAGAAATTTTCTGTAATAAACATAGAATAAACTAAATTATTATAGGGCTACTGGTTTAGATACAAAGGAATCCGCGCGGATCATCTATCCGCGGCGGACAGGTGTGAACGAATTCGAAAACGGTAACACAAATAAGCTCCGTGCGGTTTGTATCCGCGCGGTTTCCACCGTGTCTGAATTAGCCCACAATGCAATATTATCTTCAACGATAAAACTACATTTACAATAAAAATTTTATGTTTCATGGGTCTTTTTTTTTTTGGTATTGTTTGATTTTCAAATAAAAATAATAGTAACAACATTTTATTATTCAAAATTATTTATGTTACTATTTACTAGAAAACTATCTACTTAACTGTGATATTTAAACCCTGATTTAGTAACAGTTACATAACATCTCATGCCACAATTTGATACATTTATTTTGCAGTAGGAATTTTTGGGCAAGTAATGAATTATTGAAATGGATTTTACTAGAAAACGGCTCATGCTATTAAAATCTAACAAGAGTACCTTTTTTATGCAAAATATGACAAATTTTCGTATTTTCGGTTCAGGAAGTATAAAGAATTGCGTACAAAAAAAATTGTAAAATTTGTCCCATTATCCCGCACTTCCTTAAGCCCCTGTAGCAAATTTTGATTTGTATCTTATACCAATTATTAAGCATATAAATAGTAATACAACCCCAAAATTTCGGGATTTAATATTAAACCGTTTTGAAGTTACGAAATAAAAACTGTTTGCTGAGTTACCCCTTCAAGGGGCTGTATCTCCCTTAGGTGCCGCCACTGACAGAAACTCTACTAAGGTTTTCATCATATTTCGACATGTTTCACATACTCTCCAATTCTGAGTACTTATTTCGTTAACACCTTATATAAATAAATAAAATGTTATCAGTTGTCAATTTCTGTTTTTTCTTATTCATTCATTATAAGATCATGTTTGTTTTATTTAAAAAAGACATGTATGTTTCGGTATTTTCGTAATTTATAACAAAATAGGAAGCGTATAGCAATAGGAGACAATATGATTAAACCTACTTGCTTGAATAAAAATATATTTTTCATATCCTCATTTGTTATCCTATTTATCACGTACTTTTATATCATAATTCTGGGACACATAAGATAAAAGGCAGCAACTCATTTTACAATGAAGTTTATAAATTAGCTTGGAGTTTGAAGATATTTACTTTTAAAATTACAATATTTTAAGTAGGTATTTCTGTTGAGACTGTGAAGATAATAAATTAATATAATTTAAATTTTTGTAACGCCAATTTACATAACCAATTAGTAAAGCTTCTCTTTGTAGTGAGATATAAATATTGCAACTTTATTATAAAGGATGTTTTCTAAATCCAAGCTATAACTAGAGAACTGGAAATATTACCCTGGAATCAAAAGATTCAGAAGTATCAGATATGTTATCAAAAAACTGGGACATACAGCTTCAAATGAATGTGTAAAATATTGCTTTTTTCTAGACTCGGTTTTTTAACATGCTTCTATGTTCAAATTCGATTAAAAACACTTAATTTTATTTGTACGTATAAACGATGTGTAAACATGTGTTATTTGTGTTAATCGGTAGCTGAGATATTGCAAAACACTGTCACTAAGAACTCTGGAGCTTCGATTCCAAGAATTACCAATTCATCGCAGAAAAACCAACACAAATTCATTACATTTGCATTAGCGCTGAGGGTGGGGAAATAAGAAAAAAAGGAGATAGTTCTGTGGTCTGAAGGATTTATGTTCAAAACTTGTGAAGTGTTTAGAAAAGTTTGCAGTCTATGAAGTTTGCTAAGTGACTGATTGATGATGTATCATGAAACTCATTGAGGCGTAGACAATATGGATTCTGGTTAAATTAGATTCCAACTTTCTAAAATATGAAATAGTAGTTCATAATAATCTTTAAAATGTTATTTCTATTAAATATACTCCACCAATTGCGATACATTTAAGAAATACTTAAAGAAAAATGTATGTACGTATTATCTTATCTGTATAACTCAAAAACCTTCAATAATTTAGTTGTTTTTATTTCTGTACGTCTATTAATTTTGTTCCACTAAATGCATTTAAACGTGAAAATAACTAATTACAAATATAAAGTGTAATGTCACTATTGGCCTATCCCTCTTACTTGATGACTGAACGTAAAATAACTTCCACAACTTTCCTTCCAATTTTACGCAAAAGTTAATAGAGGATATAGGTAAAAGGTAGTCAGTTGAGATTTATTGGTTGAAGATATATATACAGAAAAAATTGTATGGGAATGCAAGTAGTAACCTTTCATAGAAAAAACTGGCAAGTTCGTAAAAATTACAGAATTTCACTGCAATAGGAAATGATAAAAAAACATATATTTTATTATTGACTATCGCAATTTTATATTATTTTATCTGCTCCCACTATAGTAAATAGACTATTAAGTCATTGTTTTTGAGGAGATAAGTGGATTTTACCGTAGAAGTGGAAGTTGCTATGGACAACGGGAGGTAAGTGAGGTAACTTACCTCCCTAGGGGAAAAAAGCGATTTCCTATTATAAATGCATATTATATGAACAAATAAATATAAATATTTGATGAACATTGCATTTTATTAATTATTATGAATGAATATTTATAGTAATTTTACATTTACTAAATTTAGTCACCGGAGGCTCAATATTATCTGACTGATCCATTAAAACAGCATGATACGACGTACTACTAGAACCTGGAATTGAAGTGTCATTGTAAAGAATTCTGTTGGCTATTTCATTTTTGTTACTTAAATCGTCACCAACATAACTTTCTGCAATTGTGGCTGATTTCCACCCGCCACGTTTATTGATTGCTTTGATACATCAGCTCCTGTATTAGCCAGTAACGTTGCCGATGTTCTTCGGAATGAATGGCCTGTATATGTTTCAGGATGTTCTAGTTTCAAAAACTGTGTAGTCTTATTAGGAATCATAGAAAGAGTATTGGTTGGTTATAACATCTACCTGCTTGATAGCCCATAACAAAGAGTGAAATTTCAGTTTTAATTTCCAATCTAATCTTTATATATTTTTTGAGAACCCAAACGAGAAGTAATTGTAAACGTAATAATAAATATTAAATAATAATTAAAAAAACAAATAAATAAAATGTAATACTATTGATGGTTTTTATTTACTTTCGACAGAGATTTGTTCAGGTAAAACGAAAAAAGTGCATTACAGCAAGAAAACTATAGGCTACAATGTTACAATGAACATAAAAACAGTTAGTGTTGCAACACAAAAATAAAATAGAAAAAGTTATAGTTAATAAGATAAGGCAAAAAAGTTCATTATCGGTTACTCTTTTGATACTTTCAGAGCAATCCTTTGTGGGGCATTCCTAATCATTTATAATTTGGAGTTCCACTTTCGTGACTTTACAACAAAATAATAAAAATTAAAAATCCTATATCTTTGAAAGAAATCAAAATCAAATGAAACATAAAGAGAAACGGATGCTACTCTTCAATAATTGATACCCTTATTAATATGAAGCAGTAGACAATAGAATCAGTAACAACGCATACTTCTTTCATTCGACGGATTAAAATTTTATCTGAAGGGAAAAGTCTTCTGTCTAGAGTCTATTATAACGTCGACATTGTGTACGTATTAAACATTTTGTTTGAATTAAAAGGCAGAGGGTTCCATTCAACAGGAGTTGATTGACGTATATAGTAGGGCGAGGAGCTATACGAGTAGATAGACACAGTGGAAGCGAATTGTTAACCGCCTCCAGTTTTTCGGAGTTTTATTGAGCAATTCGTCTATTTACCCAATAATCGTGTGTCCGCCGTTCGCACTTCATTCAACTTCTCCTCTGCGTCAACCGCCCCTTATTCGGTCGAACAATTATTTTGCCGGTAGCAGTTCCAATAGTACAAATAGATAAAGTTTCTTTGAATGTGATATTAGTCGTCCTGTTCAATGTTCATGAACCAAATGGACAAACATGTCAAGTCAATCTTATATAGGGTGTGCAGAAACTCAGACAAACCAGATGTTGAACCTAGACTTCCAAAGCCAAGTTTTATTTATTTTGAAATTAATTTAGTAATATGCGAGGAATCACGAACAGTTGAAATGGATTTTCTTCGTAGACGATGCTTCATAGTGATAATAAACAGGAGTACTGAAAAAATTAATGACTGAAAAAAACACAAGAAAGTTCTAATGTGACATCAGAAGTATTAGAAATGCTTTTTGTAACTGTGCAACATTGAATATCGCATGAAAATTATTATCAACGCACCGGAAAATAATGTTATTTAAGAATATTTGTATCGGAAACTGTATTTATTGCATAGTAAATTTAGAGCACTTTTAAATTTTCTGTGATGTCATTAATGAAAACTGCAAATAATAATGGCCTAAGGATGGAACCTTGGGGTACTCCGGAAGTTCCATTTATTTCTTTTGGAATAAAGCCACTATTCCACAAATCCTCGATTGGGCTTCTGGAGCTCGAAATACTTAAAAAGAAGAAACTATCAATGGATGCCGCTAAATTGTTTGAAATAATAACCCAAAGATTCTACGTGTGCCCTTGTTAACTAACACAGTTATGAATGGTTGAGTAGCATCATCGATATCACGCTAGACGTCATCTGAATATTATGAGGAGAGATCATGTGTCATTATTGGAATGAAGTTTATCTTGAGCAGATCGATAGCGGATTGAACGGCCTACGGCGCTCAATTAACATAGGACAGAGCCCGGAGAGCTTCCAATTATTATTTTATAACGTATAGGATGGCATAATTATGTTGCCACTACGGATCAGAAGACTGGCACGTTACGAGGTATAAGAAAAATAAATTTATACTAACGGAGAACGATCTTTTGAGAAGGAGAGGAAAGAAATTTGAGAGATAAAAACTATTTTTACTTGTCATAACGAAAGAAGAGCAAATCAAGTGCAATTTTTACTAATAGCTCTTTAAAAAATAAATATTTGGTGTTTAAGTTTGAGTTATGTTAGAACAAAGTACTTCGATATCAAAAATCAAAAATTTTCCAGGATTTTATAAGATTTTTGGTACTAAAAATCCACTAGCTATATTGCAAAAATTTTTATTTAAAAATAAAACATTTAAAATATGCAAGGATTTATTTGCTTACCGTTCTTGCTTTCTAAAATTTAATAATATGGAATAACAAGTATAAACATTAAAAAAACTTGAATTTTTCAATGCCGATTTTATATCAGTATTTAACATGTTCCAAAACAACAGGTAATCTTTTCCTGATGTAAAAAACAATTTTACATTTGAATATATTAAGGTGCAATTTATTTCTAGAACAAAAAGTTTGCAATGAAACAAATAGATTTGAAGACTTTTATATTTTTAGCAATTAATAACTTATTACAATCTACATGACAAATGTGGTCAATAAAAAGAAGAAGTAATAAAGGCCCAAGGTTTGAGCCCTGAGGGACTCCCGAAGATACAAAGTAATTAAGTCATACAAACCCATTATATGAAATAATTTGACTTTTATTATTTACATACGTATTATTTAAATGTAGATGTTAAAGCCAAATTCGACTAGTTTGTTCAAAAGTTTGTCAATTGCCTTACGAAATCTATATAAATAGTGAGGAGATACTGACAAATTTATAACAGTGGATTTTATTATCATAAAACCATATTACTACTTGACTCATTATAATATTTTATATATGACTTTATAGTGTAACTTCAAATATCTTTAAAAAACTGGGAATGATAAATATGAAACGATAATTTTCGAAACGCACTTTTTGCCCATTCTCAAAACTCGGGCACATTTTACCTTATTTTCAAAGTAGTGGAAATATACTTGCCTTCAGGCATGAGTTAAATAATATTTTTAGTGAAATAACAAATACAGAAGTTTGTATATCTTTCATAATGAATGAGAGTATTTCATCTGGACCAGATGTCATTTTATTTCTTGGAAGATAGTAAAATTTAACAAGTTATCTCGGTATCTCGGTATCAAAATTCAATACTTATATATGCTTTCTACCAATATTTAGAATTTTCACTATAAAGAACGAACCTACCTATGTATGTTTTCAGCCTCGAAAATTGAATCATTCCAATTATTTCGAATTTTCTCTACCAAGAACGGCGGTGACAACATTTTTCACAGTATGGCGATGTTTCGCATTGTATTCGCTATGTGCCTGTCCAAGTTTGGTTAGTGCAGCTCTCTCGGTTTCAAAAATTCAATACCTATGTATGTTTTCAGCCATGAAAATTGAATAATTCCAAATATTTCGAATTTTCACAACCAAGAACGGCGGTGACATTTTTAACAGTAAGGTGATCTTTCGCATTGTATTAGCTATGTGCATGTCCAAATTTGGTTAGCGCATCCCTCTCGAGCTAAAAAATTTATAACGTATGTATGTTATCATCCATCATACTTTAGTCAATTTAGACAAATTTTACATTGAATATAATTACACATATTTTATTATTGCATAATTATGCTCTACATGGCGTCTATTAATGATATACCGAGTATATAAAATAGAAACGCCTAATTGTTAAAATTTTACTTGCAAATACATTATTATATTTACAATTAAAATAAACTACTTTGCAAAAATACAGTAAATAACCCTGTAATTTACATACATTTTGTGGCTATTCTATAATGTATGGGGAAACATACAAACAAATCTAACTATTTGATGGCTAATTATCCGTAAACAAAGTTATCACCGTATTTAGATACGCATTTCTGAAGATAAGCTAGATTTTGATATTAGACAAAGGATGGTATTTGGTGACTTTACCCTACTTTGCACCATACTTTCCAAACTTAATTAAAAACAGCACCCATCTCTGAATAGGGAATTGAAATACCTATTTAAAACTTTTAAAGTGAGAACTCTTGGAAAAAGGGGGACGATAATTAAAAATTGAATGAAAAGTTGTATTCAGGCAATTGTTCGTTATCCGCACAACATAGGGTGTTCACAAATTCGCAGGGTTTTTTTTTGAGCGGGAGAAATGTTGCTTAAAATTAAAAAAGAAATGTCTCTTTTATTGTGAAAATTATTAGTGAATAAGAAGAATTTATTGTATAGTGTTTTAAGTAGCAAGAATATTTAATATTCTTAAGTGGATAAAAGGCAATTAAAACACGAATGCAATACAACGTTTTATCCATATCCATATCACAGTCATATTTGTGGATATTTGGAATTTAATAAAAAAATATTCGTACGGTACGACTTGATATTTCTGACTAGTACTCAATCAAACGTGGTAGGTTTTGTTATACCACTGGTTGCTATGGTACATTGTTTATTATCAATTATTTAATAAACAGTTCTATCTGAATTTGGTAAAAATTCAAGAAAGTAATTGTGTTCCTGTGGCTGTTTTTGAAGAAGCTCAAGAAGCAATTTTCCATTTATTGCTAGTGAAATCCAGGAAACATTACGAAAAAGTGTTCGTCGAATTTAACGAATGGATGAAAAAGCGGAGAGTATTTAATGACAATAAATGAAGAAGTCATGCAATCGTATTTTTTAAATATGAAGAAAAAGTATGCAATTTCATCTATGTGGTCGAAGTATTAGACGTTGAAGGCTACTATAAAGGTATACAAAAATATAGATATTGGGAAATATAACAGGCTTACTGTTTATTTAAAGAGTGAATCGAGAGAATACAAAGCAAAAAAAGATGCAGTATTGGAATGAGCACATTGACATATTGTTAGTTATATAGTGAACTTTGAATTATTTTAGGTTGCACTAATAATGGAGGTTTCTGGTGCCTGTCGATGCTGTGAATTGAGAAATTTGAAAATTAGTGACGTACAGGACGTTGGTACTTGTTTCAATACCTGACACCAAGACCGACATTTCAAGAAAATTTACAATTATAGAAGGATTTTGCGTGAAAGCTGTTGAAATACGCAGAAAATATATTTCTCTGCTCCCAATTCGCCTAACACAATACAGATTCTTTTTAATATACATCATTAAAAAATGTAGGTACTTATCAGTCTGTTAGAATCAACACATTGGCGAAGGTACCTACAATAGTTGCTTCATTCTTGAATATCGCAAATCCAGAAGCATACACTGGCCATTGTATGAGGCGCACTTCAACAACTTTATTGGCCAATAAAGGTGCTGATCTTACAACCATCAAACGGCGTGGTGGATGGTAGAAGATGTAGAAGAAAGTTATGTTGAGGATTCTATATCTAACAAACTTTATATTGCAAGGAAAATCCAAGAAAAATATAGCTGTTCCTTACAAGAAGAGACATCCATAACTTGTGCAAATTCTTCACAACTTCGCACAAATTCTTCACAACTTATGCGTTCCGAAAATGCTGGCAACAATGCTGCAAGGGTTATTATTAACGGAAAGTAAGTTAAATGTGATAAAACAAAAAACGAATTGTTTGTTACTATAAATGTAAATGTTAATCATTTAATCATTTAAAATCACTAAAATTCTTCCCCTACATAAAAAGGGTGATTCAAACTGTCCGGATAATTATAGCCCGATTGCAACTGTCCCTGTAATCAGCAAACTTTTTGAAATAATAATAAACCAGAGATTAAACCAGTTACTGCGAGAGCAAGCATATTTTCTCTGATTCCCAGTTTGGTTTCAGGAAAAAAAGATCTACATTCAAAGCATTATTGTCAATGATTAAAGCTATTGTAGAGGGATTTGATCAATTCAAATGCTATAATGTGCGATCTCACAAAAGCATTTGATTGTGTCAACACAAAAATTTTAATACATAAATTAGAGTACTATGGAATCAGAGAAAATGTGCTTAATTTGTTTACTACTAACAGGCAACAGTATGTAAGTCTGAATGGAATCGAGTCTGGCTTACTGCAAGTTGAGAACGGAGTTCCCCAGGGTTCTGTTTTGGGACCCATTTTGTTTCTCTTATATATTAATGACTTACCTTACTCCGTAGGTGATGCCTTTTTTATTATGTTTGCGGATGACACTACATTAATTACAAGGGACGACGATTTCAGTTTAAGCAGTCTACAACTTTCTAAAAATTGGTTTTCTTCAAATAAATTAAAACTCAATGAATTCAAAACCCAAAATATCTTATTTAGTACCGACAAGAGGGTTACAAAATTAGAAGTTAAAGTTCTTGGGTTGGTTCTTGACTCCAGTTTGGAATGGTCGTCTCAGATAGATCATATTGCTTCTAAGCTGTCGTCGCAAATATTCTGTATGAGACAATTGAGGCGGTTGTTTCCTTCTAATGTATTGCGCACGGTGTATTTTGCAATTATACACAGCCCATGGCATCACTCTATGGGGTAATTCAAATGTGGCGCATAAGTTATTTGTTTTGCAAAAGGCTGCTGTTCGCATTATTGAGGGTGCCCCCTATGGTTCACATTGCCTTCCACTATTTAAAAAATTTCAAATTATGCCACTACCATGTATTTATATATTCCAGTCGTTACTCCACATACACCGTGGGTTGGACAAAATTCAAAAGCATTCTAACATACATTCCTATAACACCAGATATGCCGATACTTTGATTGAACCATTCTCTAGGATACGCACAACAAAAATTAATAAGTTAGACGTTAAGTTATACAATCACTTCGACAAATGTTTTAAAAATGTAAATATTACTAATTTAAGTTTTAATCAATTTTATAAGTTGAGTAAAAGCCTACTATTGGACAAATGCTTTTATAGTGTGCAAGATTATTTTAACTGGTCGAACACAAACCATTAATATGTCAGTGACTTAAAATGTACTTTTGTTGTACGTAATGTGGTCGTTAAATAAAGAGTAAAGAGTAATGTTAATAAGTAAATAAAAGTTATTTATTTTACTGTATTCTTACTTTTAATTGTGTTTTGTATTTGAGTAAAGACAATATAAAGCCGATGTGTTGAAGACAATTCCGTAGCATTGTTTTATCACAGTCGATTTCCGTGTCGTCTGCTTCAAATCTTTTTATCTGATTTCTTGAAGGTGTGAACATTTTTCCTTGTTTTCATTTCGGTAACAGAATTATTCACAGTTTTAATTGGAATTTTTATTAATTCGGCTGTTTCTTTAGTTGAAGAGTACCTAAATAAAACCATATGTCAAAAATCAGTTTGATATAAGCATTTTTGCAAACAGAATACATTTAATACCTACAGAGCTGCTGTATAAATAGTAAAAACTGAACTCTGAACAACAAACACTGAAAATTAATCGACAAATTCTTGGACCATTGAAATGTTCATCTATACTCGGCGTAACTAAAACCACGGTATTACCTTCTGGTACATCATGGGCATGTGACACTTGACTGAAACCATTAAATAAAATCGAAAGGAAATCCGAAAGAATAATCACGTAAAATTTGATAGCTTATTAAAAAGTTGTCTGGGCTAGCCTGTTGAATAAGACGTCAATACTTTCCCCAGACCCTTCAAGCAACATGTTGAGCGGGATTTATAGAATGAGGCGGCGTTTCAAATAGCAACGGCGCGCAGAGGCGTACGATAAAAACGAAGGGAGAATAAAAGTACCCTTATACCGCCCTAATTGCCTTTAGTCAAACATTAAATTGCCAGCCTGGCCGCAGCCAGACGTTATTAATTTCTCTTTTATTTCCTAATGAGTACTGTTTTTGAATTTGGTGTGGTAGTTTTCAAGGCGATAAAATTCGTCAAGGATGCTACAATGAAATGATTCTGAGGAGTGAAAAGCATTATTTAAGTGTGACACAAAAACGTGTTTTCGCCACGTGTATTCGTGAAATTATGAAGCATGAAAAGTAATATTCTTATTTCAATTTAAAATTAAATTAGCAAAATTTTTTATAATTTAAAGTTATTGGCGGATATAGTTGAACGGGAAATTTGGTATAAGGGGGTTTTCGAGGTCGCTGATCACGAATTCGGGGTCAATTTTGCAAAATTCAAGATGGCGGCCGACCAAATTTTCAATAAATAACACATTCGCGCCAAATTTGGTATACGGGGGATTTCTAGGTCACTGATCACGAATCCAAGATCAGATTTACAAAATTCAACCAGTGAGTAGATCTTTTACAGAAAAAAGAACAAGATATTGCCGAAAAAAGTAGGCTAACACATGATTGGGTTATAAAGTAAAATATTACAAAATGAATTTCGCAATTTTGACCTCGAACACGTAATCAGCGACCTCGAAAACCCCCCTATACCAAATTTGCTGCGATTCTGTTATTATTTGAAAATTTGGTCGGCCATTTTGGATCCACCATCTTGAATTTTGCAAAATTGACCTCGAATACGTAATCAGCGACCTCGAAAACTCCCGTATACCAAATTTGCTGCGATTCTGTTATTTTAAGTTTGGTCGGTCATTTTGGATCCGTCATCTTGAATTTTGTAAAATTAACCTCGGATCCGTGATCAGCGACCCAGACAACCCCCGTATCCCAAATTTGGCACAAATCTGTTATTGTTTGAAAATTCGTGACCTTAATTGGCCCGTTCTTTTTAGAAAAGGAACCATTAGTTTTGACTGCGGATTCACGTTGGACTTTTTCATGCATTTTTGCTATATTTTACCTTTTTTTTAGGTTAGGAAATTCTTGTGATGTGATAGCTCAATTTTGACACCGGATTCGTGATCAGGAGGCAAAAATACTACAGACAACATATGTCTCATGAAAAGTACAGACAACTTTTCTTTTTTTGTGTGGCTGTGTTATTATAATTTTTTTTCCAATGTGATATATGTTAGATATCTGATCTAAGTAGTCTTGTTATATATATTTATTAAAAAGGTTTGAATCATGGTATCTATGTATAGCAGTTGTTAAATAAATAAATAAAGAAGTTGTAAAAAAAATAATAAAAAGACATTAAGAGAGCGAGTAATTTTAATAAAAATATAAAAATATATTGTGATAATGTTATATTTATCAACAAAAATTTTCTGGCTGTGTCCAGTGTTCCTCAGGGATCCATCCTGGGTCTCTTTAAGGATAAAAACTGTTCAGGACTGCGTTAATCGTTAGTTTATAGGAAAACCTTGACAGACTTAACCTTTAGTGTGAATCTAATAGGCTGCAAATTCAAAACTTTCACTTTTTCTTACAAAAAGATTAATTTTCATCATCAATATACTATTATAAATAACGTGCTTCTTGATAAATCTAATTTTATTAAGGATTTAGGGGTTTATGTTGAAGAGTTGAATTTTGCATTTCGCCTTTCGTATAAATAACATAATTTCAGAAGTTAATAAAAGTTTAGGTTTTCTCGGGAATTCTCTATCGTGGACATCATAAAGATGTTGTACAACTGTTTCATTATGAAGTGTCCGTAGTGTATCAGGACAATTAAATGTGTGTAAAACTAATGTTCACAAAACTTTTAAAAAGCAACTTCTTCGGCCTTTTCATTTAACATCTACTCGTTTAGATTAGTGAACGGCTTCGTAGAAGATAATAATTTGTTTCAAAAATTGTTTTGCACTGGTGAATCTTGTTTTACAAAGAACGGAGTTGTAAATTTTCATAATTTGCATGTGTAGAGTGATTAGACTCCTAAAGAAACATGACAATAATAACATTACCTGATAGCCACAGCAATCAACATCTTGTTTTCATTGTCTACTGAACTCAAAGTTTTAAATCCGTGATACTGCTACAGAAACTGAAACATAAAGACCTGCAAATAAAGCAATTTTTCTCAAGAATGGCTTTATATAGGTGATTTTCTAAAGAGACGATTCTTTAAAAATAAAACGGCCTCTTCAATGTTGCTGCCGGTTTTAAAAAAAATACGACCACTGTACAAGTTTTGACCGCTAAAAGGGAGAATTAATCGGAGAAAACTATCACCCAGTATACCGGTTTGACTAAATCTTTAAGCAGAAGTACGCCATAATAGTCCAAATAAATGTGCCAAATTTTAACGCGATCGGCAAAAGGGTTATGAAGTTATTAATTAAATTAGTTATATTTTTGACAACTTTGAAGACCTGTAACTCAAAAACCAAAAAGTTTTTATTTAACTTTTTTTCCGTAGATCGTATTTATTTATCGTCGTGAAATTGCAGTCAAACGTTGTCGGTGAAATTTGCGGACACCCTGGTGCTAGCTTGTAAAATGTTATTTTTGCATTCGAGAATGCAAAAGAATTTCTCAATCGAATATCAAACAACATCCTACAGGTCAAAAATGCAATTCAATTAAAAAAAGAGAAAATTTTTACTTTGCAATTAATATGCTTGACATATATGTCACCTACAACTGTCCTAAATTTAGAAGTAATCTATTTTTTAAAAATTGTAGCAGTCCTTTTTAATTCATTGCATACAATTTAAATTTCCATTTTCCACATCGTTCAAAATAAACCACGGAAATGACAGAGTAGTATAACCGACGAAAAAGAGTACCTAATTTAATTTTAATAATCCATCAATTTTATCGACAGTTTTAGTTACCAGGAAATTAACTAAATGACGAGTATTAAATGTTCGAACTGACGCAGGTATATTCGTTTTGAGGTAACGCCTAAGTTGAAATGCAAATTGTTTTTAAGTGCTTATACAAGTTATAGGTTTTGTACAATCTAAGAATTAAAATTACCGTCTAACTCGGTACAGTTTCTTTCTACTATTAAAAAAAAAACATATTGAAAATAAATGGGTAACAAATTTGCTAACAAATAAGTTTAAATTCATCTTTAAAAAATGAAAAGCTTTATATAATTAGAAATCTTTGAAGAAGCCAAGGAAGCAACCTTGTATTTGGTACCAGTAAAGCTTAAAGCCCACTGCAGATAATGTCGTTGATTTATTCATTTATTCATTCATGCATCATTAATATCAAATATTAGAAGATTGATGTAATTGGGTAAATTAGAATCCTTTTTAATTCAGTTTAGAAATGTTTATTTTCTTTCCTACTAGCTATTATGCCATCATCAGGGAAAAAGAAAAATGGCAATCATTGGAAAAGAAACGGCTCCATACACTAGTAATAAATAACATTATAATTTTGTTTAAATATGAAATATATATAGTATGTCGACTATTACAAAAGCAGAGGAAGTAACAAACATTTACGTTAAAGGGTTTTTATTGTTTCATCAGCTTGTTGGCCACCTAAAAACGATAAAATCAAAAAATTATTTTAAATTTAAAGATGCATTTTTTGTAAATGGGGTAAGACTGGCGTTTTTTTGTTTTTTCCATATAACTCAAAAACCAAGTGGAATAAACAAACTATAAGAGTACTTTTTTGCAGAAAATTGATTTTGCAACCTCGAAAACTAACTATAGAGCCTTCATAAATGTTTGCAAGCCTCGTGACCGTCGAGCTTAGGCAACCAACATTGCAGGTCTGATACTAGCAACGAAAAATCACTAAATTTTGGCGTCATTGATGTTTATGATTCGTTTGCAATGAAGAATAACAAACTGTTACGCCTAAGCTCGAAATAATGGGACCGCTGATTGGTTATTGAATTTCGTGAAAAATTACACTAACCACAGCCGATGAAACAGAATTTTGTGTTTTAATGTAATGATCTTGGATCTTATTTTAATTTTAACGAAATTTAATTGCTCTTCCAAACAAAATTACTGGTCTTGTAGCTTATAATCATTTATGAACTCCGTATTTTTATACTAAATATAAACAAACAAAATGGCGATTTGTTTTTTATATTTTCGCTTATAACTTTTTTCTGAACAGAAATAGGTATAACAATTAACAAAGTAGAGGTTCGAAACATTAAAATAAGCTGTAAAAAAGTTCTATGAAAGAGATATCGCCGTCAAATTTGGCTGTAGTTTGAGTTGGAACTAAATTTTAGTAGCTTTAAAAACTGGTTTAGTGATTTTATACTTGCCCAGATATCTTAAGACGTTTTGTTCTGAAGGTATTTCTTCATTTGATATCCATTTAGCTTTTATTAATACTTCTTCTATTAACATTTTTTTCTTTGTCGATACTTCCTCAGAAATATTATTTGTCTATTTACCGCTGTAGAATTCCTTTTTTCCTCATTGTTATTGTCTTTAAGATTTATTATTTATTTGTATTTTCTGTGCAGCGAACAACATTCCTCAGGGTACACAAATACAAATTTATAGAAGCAGCTCCTTAATTTGTTTTTATAGCTCAAGGAGCTATTATTAAAATATTGTTTTTGTTGTGGTAAAAAAACAATTAAATGAAAAGCCGTTGTCTTTGTTATGAGTAAACAGTTTTCGAATTTCTTGAACGTAAACATCTATCGCCCGTTTTATGATTCCCGCTAGTCACATGAATTCGTTAACTTATGTTTAATCTTCTCTGCTGATCTTATTTGGTGTTTCTCTGTTGGCCTTCCTGTTTTTAATGTTTTAATTTTATTTATACTGACTTCCGTATTTATCTTTACCAATTTTTCTTTAATGTACCTATTTTTTAGTTTAATTGGATATTTTCCTACACAAAAAAAATGAATTGAAATTATTCTACAACATACTTATAAAAAAAATTAAATAAAGAACACATTGGCCCAAAGAATCAGTGAGGGAAACCATATTTTTGCCTAAGCAAATACAGACACCATAATACATCACAAGATAACGTTTTGAAAACTTTTAATCAGAATGATTGAGTCAACTCTAATAGCATTTTGGTTTTGTTCATCTACTTTCTATAGCAAAATATTTAAAATCAATTTCTATTACCCATATTTGTTAATAGGTTTTCTACTCCATGATCCTAGCACGTCTTGTTTCCTATGTACAGCCGCACCGTACCATTAAAGGATCACCCTGTATAGGAATTGTTGATAGAAATGGATTTGCAGTTTTGAGAAAGTTATAGTTTTTAAACATGTGCATTAAAACATTAAATTTTTAACCGTTCATCATGTTCTCTACGCTATGATGTGACTTGAAAATTTTGCTACTCTAATTACAGGACTGGAAATAACTTGATTTGATTTGATTTGCGGAAGGAACAAGAAGAAAAATAAGCTAAGGATTAAGGTCCTAATAAGGCGGGAGCAGTAGAGAAATTGACATGTAAATTTTCCAGTTAACGTAATAAAAAGAATTATTTAGGCGTTTCATGGGGGTGAAAAAAGTAAATTAATGATAATTTATTCCTTGTGAATATAGACCGTAAATGTAAATTATTAACTTGTAACGCGAAATTTAAATTTAGAAGTAATTTTTATTGACAAGTTGTATGAAAACATATATTATTATTTGGGCATAAAGAGAATTTTTTTCTATATTATGGCGAATGCGCCGCGATTAAAAAATTAAAAATTACTTAGTTCAAATCAATTGCTTCTTATTGCATTTTGAGAATTCTCATTACATTCCAACAAGTTTCATGAAATACATTTCCACACTGTTTCTCTGTTGAATTATTTAATTTGTTTTTGAAATATCCAGATTTCAGTATCTACATTAACAGGTGTACAGTTTTCACGGATTTATTCATCAATAGGACACATTTTTAAGAAGTATTTATTAATTTATTGCTGGTTACAACTCCAAATTTTTTGTGTTCAGTTGTGTTATTACATTATGTTATATGTACAATATGTCTCACTAAGTTGGATGGAAAACTTTTTTATTATTAATTTTAGGAAAAAAGTTCTTGTTCATAAAAAGTTCTGCATGTTCTTAAATCTAAAATACAATAATCAGATATTAAATTTTTTCAGTTGTATACGAGGTTTGTCAAAAAATATGACTTTACTCAAGAGTAAAGTACCTGTATATTTGTCAATATCGAAAATTGTTACAAAGAAAAGTTGATCAGAACTAAAAACTACGTACAAATATACAATTAGATGCATTTACATTAAAAAAATATATTTTTCTTTTTTTGTCTACAGGATCAATGCAAATTTAATTTTAGATTTTAGAACATGCAGAACTTTTTATGAAGAATAACTTTTTTCCTAAAATTAATAATAAAAAAGTTTTCCATATGGTTCCAACTTAGTGAGACATACTGTATATCCAGTTCATTATTAAAATTAAAATTGTAGCTATAATTTTTTAGTTTTAATTATCTACGTACATTTATAAAACGTCATACAAAATTTTTCTTTTCAGTAGTAAAATAATCAGTTAAATAAAAAAGTAATACTAAATGCATAAAATAATACTTTTTTTTCTTTTAATTTATTTGTATTTTATAGAAAAAAATTCTCAAGAAAATTTTTACAATTTACAGATTATTGACACCATAATTTATTGATATTTACGAGCTAAAATTTCCTTATATTTGTTGAATTCGATATGATTTGAATGATTTGTTTATATGATTTTAGTTCGACGATATATTTAAGTTTTTAAATTTGTATTTGGCCAAATTTTAAATTATACAACTCGCATTTATGCATGTTGTGATGTTGGTTTCATCTTTGATTTCCTTAATTGTGGTACGTTTCTTGGCTGCCAGATGTCCCTGGTGTCAGCTACTCCTTTCGTCTTTCGCCTATGGAAATTTTCACTGCACTACACTAATAGTTTTTACCAAATTTTTATAAATTGCACTATTTGATACTTGTGACCTGTTCTTAGTGTTTAAACTGTCATTATGTTTAAAACTCGTTATATAATTCAGAACGTATGAATTTTGTTCACTTTTTGACGTTTGATATTCAACGATGTGGATTGTTTTGACGTGTCTGGCTGGGTAACTATTTCACTACTTGTTGATTTTATCTGATATTTGTATTTCAAAATATTGAATGTATGCATGTTTTTGGCAGAATGATCATTTCATTTTTAGTTTCTACCCATTTTTCTGAACATTTTGGTATCTGTAACTTTTCTCTATGTTCAAAATTTAACTTTGTATGAATTTTGCTTAATTTTAGAAATTTTGACTAAATTGTGATATATAGCTTAATTTTATGTGCGTAATTTTGTTCAATATTTTTAAAATTAACCATTTTTTCAGCTTTATTATCAGTCTTTTCTTGTCTGAATTGCTTATTAATCGAAATGTTTTTAGGTCTACCGATTCATTGATAACTTTCAAAATTTATACACTAATTGGAAGTTAAGTCGGGCTTTCAATACAGTTTTTGATGTTTAGAAGACATTTCCCAAGTCATTTTGCCATTCACCTACACTCTTACTACTACATTTTTTTACAAATCAGTCGATACATGGATCTGACATTCCGAAAGTATTACACGAAATTTGAAATTTTTCAAATTACCTTAAACATGTGCATTAATATGAAATCTGACTTTACCAAATAGTACTTTAATATAATTTCTAACTTTTTTTATATTTCATGAGTGCATCTTATAAACTATTCACTAGGTACATAAATTAACTTTTTTTCCATAATTTTGACAGTTTGACATTCCATTTGCGTCAGTTTTCCCTATTTTTTAAGTGAATATCTCTAAATGTATTTCAATAGTCAAATTTTGTTTTTGTTTTATTAACAAATCATAATATCATAACAATAGATTTTGTATATTTTTGATGCTGAATCCGAAATCGCAGCTAAAAACCGATTTCGCAGGTAATTTTATCCCCTAGAATAGGGTGAAGTAATGAGGATAAGGTAAAGCTTTATAATGAAGAGCGACAATTTGTGAATACTTTGAGAAAACATTTTAAAATAATATTCTGAGCATTGAAAAGAAATATATACAAGTTAAATCCACACCCACCCCTACCAGGGTGTCAATTCGACGCCTAAGATCAAATAACGAATGTTGGTGCAAGATAATGTGAAAATCCATAGCCTTGTATTTTATTCTACCGAATATATAAAATATGTTTTTTTATTTTTGATTTTGCATAATATATTTTTATTTGATTTATAATTTTTATTATTACTTGAATATTATTAATACTTTTTTTATTATTTGGGTATTATTATTTGAATAATTTTAGTTGGGCGCCATATAATAAATTTTTGTATTAAAATTGAACATTTAATTTGTTGTAACTGTTTACTACTGTGTAGAGCAAACTCAACTACAGGGTGTGGTTTACGTTAATTCTTTGTTGTCTGGTTTTACTAGAAAGTATTTTAAACTGAAAGATATCTTCAAAGTTTCACAAAAAAATATGGATATTACAATTTTAAGATGTAACTTTATAACTGACAAATTTTTATACTTCAACAAAACAATAAAATTACATAAAATTCCTCCTTTAAATCAATAATTTAAATGTTACGATTTGATATTGATATGCATATGCGGTTATTTGAAAATCTCTGTTATATTTGGCCAAATTAATCGTTATAAACTCACAAATCTCCTTGTTGTTACGTTGGTTTCTTGCTTGAAATCTGGAAAGATGATGGGTCGGACGGCTACCTGCTGGTCACATGGATCGTTGCATCGTCGTCTAGAACATTCATTGTATACGTGCCTTGCAAACACTTTGCTTTTACCACATCACTACACTTTATGCATTGACCAATTTTTATTTAATTCACAATATTGACTAGTTCAAATATTAGTGTTGAACTTTAGGTTCACTGCTCGTGGGATTTAAAAGCTTTTATGGATATTGACCATGTATGAACATTGATTGCTAATGACAGTTGAAATTACTCGAGGTGATTGGCGTTTTACGTTTCAGATGACTGGATAGGTAATTTTCACAAATTTATTGATTTTTATTGATGTTCACTTGTTATTTCAAGTACCAAACTAACGATGTTCATGCCTCGAAAACTTATGAGAGGCTGACTACTTCGAGCCCGATGTTTGCTCTTATTGAACATAAAGCAAATGAATTGTTGCTATGGATATGTCACAATAAACTTTTGAGAATTTTTATTTTTTAAAATACGGACTTTATGTATGTTTTAATTTGCATGATCTTAACATATTTAGTTTCTAGTAATTTTTCTGTATCTTTTGACACCAGTAACTTCTTTCTACGTTAACTGTCAAACTTTCAATAAATTTTACTGAAATTTAGAAATTTTGGCTAAATTAGGCTATGCAGCTTAATTGTATGTCTATCTTTAACGTTTACCCCTTTTCACATTTCAGACAGTCTTTTCCCTGTTTATGACACTTAACGATTGAAATGTTTTAGATTTGTCGACGCATAGAAAACTTTTAAAGTTTACACACTTTGAACTTGGGTTAGAATCTTAATACAGTTTATGATGTTAAGAAGGTTTTTTTGCACAATGAACAAACTATTTTGCAGTTCTACAACACTTTTAAATATACAATTTATTTTTTTTAAGTTCTGACGATACATAGATCTGTCATTTCTAAAACGCTACATGAAACTTTTTACAGTGGCTCAGGTTTAATTCCACTCATAAATACTTGTTGTAGGTATGCTATATTTTAATTTTATATAAGATTTATTGCATGTTTCTTATTTATGTGTGAAATTTCTTTTACATCCGTCGTTCAACTTGTCAACATTTGAATTTTCCAAATTTAGTTAAACCCTAGTGTACTGGTTGAAATCTAACTTTACTAATTTGTTCTGTATAATGCATTTTATCAACTATTTAACGTTTAAATTAATCTTTAGTAATAATTTTGACAGTTTGAAGCGTTTCATTTAACGTTTTTATCTTTTATTACTACACAACTTATTTAACACTTAGAAATGTCTTTCATTTTAATTTTTTCTGTATTCCATACCCGTTTTATGTCTGTTATTGGTAAATATTTCAATTTATTTTCGACTCTTTTTTATATGTTTTATGTTCCTAAGAACAAATCATAACAATATGTAGGTTGACAGAAAACTTACCTACTAAAAAAAATGTAATATAATTTAAGGGTAATCAAACGGTTGGAAACCACCTACGGAACTGGAACTCTGGTCCGTAGGAATGTCTGTTTAAACATTTTTTTTTAATTTGAACAAAGCAAACGTATTACATGGTGTATCTCAATGTAACTACCTTAATAGAAAGTAATTGTTTTTTCAGTGTACGAACAGAATTTGCCTTAATTTTCGTTGACCACAATGATTACATTAATTAAACATGGAGCAGAAATGTTATTTACTGTGGAATTTGTGTAATAAAGGTTCCTAGCCAGTTTAAACTGAATTTTTACTATCCGCGGAATGTTTTTTTTGCGACATTCATACTCAAAGTATTAATTGTCCCCGATTACTTGTTTTGTCACAGATTACTGTCCCTCCTCTCATTATTCCCGGGTGAAATAAAGCATGGCTTCAAAGAAGAAACTAAATAAAAGAACTGGAAACACGGGCAAAGACTCTGTGGAAACAAACGCTTTAATACTTAACAGTGACAAATAATTAAAAGGGAAAGGGAGGTTTTACGTTCGCCGTACAGGAAATTACATTTTTTGTGTCTACTTTCTCTTTTCATTAGTGGATTTATAATTTTTAATACTTATAAACACACAGAAGTTACCGAAATTATGAAAACGCCGTTTCTGTACGCTCAGGCAATTTCACACCTTTACTGAATTTGTTGAGACGTTTGTAAGTGACGTTTACAATTTAGCGATCGGTAAGTGATCACTTAAGGACCAGGAGGAGCGTAAGTAATCTGATAAATGTAGAATTTTAAAAATCAATTTTGATTAAAGACAAACAGAAATTACAATGTGAACAATTATTAAAATTTATTGGAGCAACAGATATCGGGTTTAAAATAAAAATAACATTTTGTAGTAGTGGTAGTAAATATAATACACGAGTTTTCTAAAGTAGTTTATTTATTTAATAATAATAATAATCGCTTTTATTGAAAAAGAAACAAAAAAAACATGGCAGACAATACATTGAAGAAAAAATAAACCGTACACTAATGGCGAAGTCTAGCTAAATGCTATTCCACTTAACCACGAATGAACGGTAACAGATGACATCACTAGAACCAAGAACTAGAACAAAATATAGTGCATAAAAGTACTAACTGAGGGAGGATATAATTTGCAAAGCAAACAATACAATTACAGATTAAGAAAGAAGAAAAAAAATACCATTTTTTTTTTAATTCTTTATTTACTGAGCAGGAAAGCTTTGAATTTCCTCTTAAATTTCAACGAATTTAAATGTAGGAGTTCTTCCGGAAGTGAATTTAATAGCTTAACAGCATTGTATGTAAAAGAGCGACGAAAGAGGGCAGTGTGATGACGGGGCATGGTTAGTTTAATCTTATGACAAATATTGCCTCCATGTATATTAGAACGTGGAATAAGTTTATTTGTCAGTGGTAAAGGAGAATTCTTTTCTTGTGTTAAACGTATAAGAAAATTGCCAAAATGATGTAATCTACGATCCTCCATCTTATGCCACTTGAGTTCACGAAAAGTATGAGAAATATGATCGTACTTCCTTAAGTTAAAAATGAAACGAGCACAACAATTCTGCACAAATTGAATTCTATTTCTGCTAACACTATCCAAAGAAAAAATGTACAAAAAATCACAGTAGGTAATTAAAATGGGATAAAACAAGTGATTCACAAAGAGATTCTTTTAATGAGTAATTTAAAATATGTCGATTAGAGTATAGAAGTTTTAAAGAAATAAAATATTTTTGCAGTATTTTCTTTACATAGTTTCTAAAGCGGAAGTCAGAATCTAATGTCATACCCAAATTTATAGTAGAGTAAACATTGGGCAAACGCACATTATCAATGGCTATAATAAAATTTTCCTTAAGAACATCCGCTACTAAAAAGCATTAATTTTGATTTAGATGGATTTAATTTCAAATTGTGTTCTGCAGACAGTTTACTTAACATATGTAAATCACGGTTAATTGTTTCCATAGCATGTACATAGTCCTTTCGCTCAAAGTCTAAATAAATTTGAGTGTCATCAGCGAATGCTTGAATCTTACAGTTCACAATAGGATATCTGATGTGTAAATTAAAAACAACAGCGGACCAAGGACGGACCCTTGTGGTACACCAGAAGTAATATTTATGTCAGTTGAAAATTTATTATCACTAAGAATTCTTTGTGAACGATTAAATAGGTATGATTTCATCATTTTAAGTGACAATCTGTTAATGCCAAAGTATTTCAATTTAGAGCAAATTAACTCGTGATTGATAGTATCAAAAGCCTTCGAGAAATCCAGCAAAACCAGCGCACAGTCTCTTCCACAGTCACGACCTTGAATAATATCGTCAGTAACTTTAGCCGGTGCTACAGAGGTACCAAATCCCTTCCTAAATCCACACTGACAATCAGGTAAAATTTATTAGCATTAACATAACTGTACATTTGCCGATATAGAATTTTTTCGAATATTTTTGAAATTGCAGGAAGAATACTTATAATTCTTAAATCTGAACAAGTGGGGGGATTAGAAATCTTGGGAAGAGGAATATCTGTAGAAACTTTCCACGACTGAGGAAAATATCCAGCTTCGATGCAAGAGTTGATAATGTGCGTAACGTATTGATCGATAAATGAACTGCAGTATTCTAACATAATAGATGATATCTCATCAACACCTTTAGAATTCTTACTACAACTATTTAAATAATAATTAAATAATAATTAACTTCAGATACTGCCGCAAGCCGGAAAGAGAAACTAATATCATTGTTAAATGTATTATTTTTGTAAAAATCTATTTTTGTTGCACAGCTGGAATTGTTTTGTAAAAATTCAGAAAAATAATTTTTTAATTTATTAGGTTCTCGTAAATGCACTGGAAGACAATTTACTTTATTACATCGCACACTCAGGTCACTAAGTGCACTCCAAGTTTTGTGCGGATCATTATATCTTGTGAGTGTGTTTAAATAATGCCTTTTCTCACTTCTAATGACAGACACAGCAAAATTTCTGTCATTTGTATTCCAACCAATCGTCTTCGCATTTAGTTTGCTTAAACTTTTGTAAAGCACGATACCTTTGCGCCATGAACATTTTTAAATTAGCCGTTAACTAAGGTGCTTTAGGCTTAGTCACTTTGACTTCTTTTAGAAGTGCATGCTTATCAAATACACTAATAATAAACTCATTAAAAATTAAAATTTTTGTGTTAATATTTTATAAAAGTCATAGATAGAATATAGAGACAAGACAGGGTAGAGGAATATTTTTATATAAATTCGAACATATTTTATTTAATTTATTTAATGATAATGATATTTGAAACAAACTCTGTTGCGCAGTACATTTCACTTTAGTGTCATTATAGTCGAAATGTCCAATTAAAAATCATTAAATCTACCGAATATAAAACATTTCCATTGAATCCATGATTTAAATTGAAGCGCTTACATATTTTTCTACGAAACAGTGTATCTGTTTATTTGCTTGCACTGAAAAATATTTCACATTGGCTATTTAAACATCAGAGTTAGTGAAAAAACAGTAATGCCACTAGCTTTGAAAGCACGGATAATCCTTTTATTTGCCCCACAGCGTAGGTGTTTTAAAATTTACAGTACGACGTACTGTTTGTTAATCTTTTCAAATTCATTAGATTTCATTTAACATTTCTGGTAAAATGTACGACTGGAAACTAATTATCACATTTATAATTGTATGATAGATGTACGTACTCTGCACTATATACAGGGTGTTGTAATTGAAAATCTAAGAAAATGTATTTTAAAATATGTATATAAATTGCATGTCTGTAGAAAATATTCTATACGACATCATAGACGTCAGTAATTTGGGACTTTTGCCTAATATTTTTTTCCAAACTGTCAGTATAAAATTTAAAAAAATTTATAAACACCCCGGAAAAAACTGAGTAAGTTTCGACTCAAAAGTAACATAATTTTTTGTTAAAATAAGTCCATCTCAACTGTGTTGAAATAATAGCACTATTCGATGAGTAATGTTCTCTCAGCTTTTTGTCAAATAAATATTTTCATATGAGTGACACTGAATAACTTTTCAGTTACACGCACAACATTATCAATGCATTTAGTTGGAATTTTCATTATACGTATACAATTTTTATCTTTATATAATATACTTGAAAATAATACAATTATATGAACAAATTATAGTTTCTTCAATTTTTTGAAAAATAAGTTTCTGTTGCATCTATTACATTTGGTAAAAGCTATTCCACAACTTCACTTTTCTACATTTAGTTGCTTCTTCTACCGTTTTCTGAATTATTTCCTTTATTTTGAATAGTACCCCTTGAGAATATTTTTAGACGCCATGCATAAAGCCATCAGGTACAAAAGCCTAATCTTATATATAAAATTCTCGTGTCACAATGTTCGTTCCCGTACTCCTCCGAAACGGCTTGACCGATTCTCATGAAATTTTGTGAGCATATTGAGTAGATCTGAGAATCGGCCAACATCTATTTTTTATACCACTAAATGTTAAGGGTGGTCCACCCCAGTAGTATAGCAGTGGGG